>NC_040042.1:1910258-1959429 GCF_003713205.1 Coffea eugenioides
AAAGAGTTGTCACACGTACCTATTTGTGACATAGAATTAGTGACAACCATGTGACAATGGAAAAAGTCATCACTATATTCATATAATGACGACTTTTTGATTTTTAGTGATGACTTTTTATTGTCACAAAAGGCCAAATTTCTTGTAGTGCTCCTTTGTTCCCATGCCTCCCTCTCATTTCCCTTCCTTCTAGTGACCTTATCTAATCACACGGAGAAGATCTGGTTACGAACAGAGATTTAGTTGCAGCCAAATCTTCTCTCTAGTGACCAAATCCGATCATCAAGAAAGAAAAGGATAGAGAGAGAGAGAAAGGAAAGGGGGAGAGAAGAAGGGAGAGGAAAAAGGAAATGGAAGGAGGGAAATTAGGCAAGGAGAGAGAGTGGTGGCGGATGGTGGTGGTAGGTAGGTAAAAGATAGAGATAGTGGTGGTAGTATAGCAGTGGCTATTGTGTGGTAATGCAGGAAGACAGAAAGTGAAGAAAAATATATATAAAAAAAGGAAAGGAAAACAAAAAAAAAATGAAGGGAAGAAAGAAAAGAAAAAAATCAATAAAAACTGGGCTACCAGTACCATAGCAGGTCAAACAATGCTATTCCAATTTAATTTAACCACAAGAAGGTTATGTGGGTATTTCAAAATCATAAAGCAGCTCGTTGATTTTTTACGAAACCACAAAGGGTTTTCTGTATTTCATCTTGATCTTAACACAAAAGTAATTAATTCCTCCGTCCCATTGAAAGTGTCATATTTAGGGGTGGTAATGGGGCAGGGGATCCTTCCCCCATCCCCCGCCCTATTGCCTATTAATGACCCCCGTCCCCCACCCCCGACTTCCCCCGCCCCGCCCCACTTCCCTCGCGGGGGCACCCGTGGTGTTAAAAAAAATTATTATATAATTTATTATAATTAAATTTGAGCAAATAATCAAGTACTAAAATATTAACACATCACCAAATTATTATTCATTGTAACTTCACAATTGAAACTCATAAAAATAATTAAACAAAAATTATTTGAATACAATCTAATATGATAAAAAAATATAACTAAAATAATCAAGTTTTTACTTTTGATACCAATACAATTACTAAATTATTATTGTGTTTTTTTAGAAAAAAGTGTTATTGTATTAAGTGTAGTTAGGAATTTAATATAAGTGTATTAATAAATTTAATATAAATAATTAATAATTTTTATTAATAAACACGTATAATTAGTAGTATAATTGATAATATCATTATATGTATAATTATGTACATACATATATTTCAAACGGGTGGCGGAGCGGGGGTTGGGGCGGAGGAATATACCCCCGTCCCCTGCCTCGTTTCTAAACGGGGGGGAAAAAATTCCCCCCGCCCCCGCCCCGCCCCACCTCATTGTACTTTTTGCATTTCACTAGTTTATTTCTTCTTCTTTTCTCAATATATTATACTAATTTCACTGCAATTTGTATATTCCACATCCAAAATTGGGGAGATAAAAGTACGGTTGTTTGAAAATACAGTTTCATAGCTCTTATAAGTTGATGCTTGACAACATTTTTAATTTTGTGGCAAATCAGAACATGGACTCGTCTGAGCTAGAAAAGAATAGGCTGCTCAATAAATAGGATTGGGCTCTTGAGGGTGAGGCTTTGCCACCTCCCCCATTGGTTCCTTGAACTGTTACCGTTATCAAGGCTAAGCCAAAGCCAGTCAAGAAAAGGTTGCACGTTCCAATGGGAAGATTTGGCCTAGGAACCCAACAACAAAAGATTCAACTTTTAAATAAGTGAGCTATACTACCACCATCTAGCAATGGACCCAAAACTTTTATGATCATAGATTGAAATTCAGTCCATCCTCTAAGGGTTGTTGCGTTCAATAAAGTTTAGATATTTTTTAGATCTCAAAATAATTAGCTGAGATTTGGCTACAACATCAATAAAATGGCTTATATGGCTGAATGTGTAATTGTTCTACTTTCATGAAATGCCTTTGCCTTTGCTACATTTTTTTGGAAGTATTTGGTGATTTATTTATTTATTTTTCTTTATAAAACAATAGCAAAACTTGGAGCTCCATATGAGGTAGTGCCAAGAGAGAAAAAGAGAGGGTTGATGGGATTTAGTATGGATTTATTATAAGGGAGGAAGAGGGAAGGGAGAATTGCAAGGTGTTTGAAAGTGAGGGTGTTTCTTTGGTTTTTTATATTTTTAAATTTGAGTTGGCTGTAATTCTCACCTATTTTATTTTTTTTTATAACCGTAAATACTTCTTTCCTTGCCTTTATTCTATTATAGTTTTGTTCGTCAATTCAAAGATCAGCTGGAAGATATTCATTCGCTTCATTTTGTGGTGAAAATGTAGGTTTAATCCCATGATCTTAATTTTTTTCATTTTTATTACATTTTCCTTTTCTTGCTCTCTCAATTTTATTTATCATTTTCTGTTTATCACTAATCCATTTGGGTAAAAGTTATTTTTTTTTCTTTTTAATATATCTAATATCCACTTTACTGTAACAACGTATATAAAAAATTTTTACTATAAAAATTTTTTGAAATATTTGATATATTGTATGGATGAGATGTTTTTTGAGTTATTTTTAATTGTGTATTACTGTAAGATTGTATTAGAAAAACTTTTTTTTTTTTTTGGTAAAAAGATTTTATTTCAATTGATATTGATATATAATTTGTGCTCGAGTGTAATTAAAAATGTTTCTACTTTGCTTTGCAGTACAATTCGTTTTCCTTTTTTTTTTTCCTTTCTAATTACTTTAAATTGACTTTCGTGTTGTAATATTGTTGCTAATCTGATTTTATGAAATACAACTGCCTACTTGTTTAACAATTAGTGCTGCAAGTTTCGAAAGTTCACCTCTTCAAGGAAACAAGCATCCGAATCCCACAAGAAGAAGGAGAATATCTCTCGAACTGTTTCCTATTGCCGCAAGAAAAACGCTTTTGAGAAGGTTATCATCCTGGAAAGTTGATTCTGTATAGGATTAGGAGAAGCGATCTTCTCTAGGGTCTGCAACATGATATATAGAAACAGCCCATAAACGTTACTTCGTGCTTCTTATTACCATTAGTCCTCCTCCTGTTTTTCCCATTCGTTTATCAGATTCCCATCCTTCCTGACTATCAATTGTTGATCCCTACCACCGTCCAGCGAATTCAAAACATGGAAAAGGAGATGAAAAAGACAATTAAGCTGTTCGGAAAGGTTATCGACGTCGTTGTTATGGTCGAGGATGGCCTGGCTGATGACGATCATCTAGTGAATCAAGAACAAGGAACAGAAACTGCTTCAAGCAGCCGTGCATCAATGCCTCCTCGACGCGAGCGAGAACTTCCTCATGGAGCACGTTGGATACTCGAGAAAAGATTGGAAGCGTCCGATGTTGCTTCAACTCAAAGCAGATTTCTCTTTCCAATTCGCGAGGAAATCATGCAAGTATTGACTGAACCAGAAGTGATGCTGCTGAATCAGAATGAGGCTCTTAAGGTCACGGTGGTGGATTGCTCACAACGCTGTTTCGACATGAATTTGAAGAGCTGGCCGAGCGTGAACAGGTTGGCTCTCAACAGCGGGTGGAATAAGCTTGTTGATGACAATCATCTTAAGAAAGGTGATGTGGTAGAATTCTGGGGCTATAGGCAAGATGGTCTCTTGCGTTTTGCTATGAACATCTGCAAGCGAAGGAACATCTCCGTTGCCCAGCGCTGATTTATCAAGAACATTAGAACACTGAATTAACTTTAAGACTGAGGGCTTTATTTTTTGCACACGCTCCAAATTTATGCTTGACTGTAACTATTTTTTTTCTTTACTCATTATTGTTGTATAATTCGTTTATCCTCTTTTGTGTGTTAAATTGGATTTCGTGTTACAGTTAAAATAGTGCTTGTTTGTAATTTTCTCTTCTCTTGCGACTAAATCTGACTATATGAAGATATAGGAATTGGATAGAATCAAAATATATAACAGAAGGTTCTCAAGCTTGGTTTTTTTTTTGGGGTAAATTTCATAACTATATATCTTACTCATAAATGTAATTTCACAATAAATAATAAAAAATCATATTGTACAAGATACTTGAGTTTTGGTTTTCCTATTTGTACTCACTTAAATTTCTTATCAAATAGGCAAAACCCTACTTGAACTCAATCAACACCAAATTAAAGTCGAATCTTTGACCGAGTTACTCACGAGCTGAGTCGAATTGTTTGGTTATTATACACCCTTATGATTAGGTTTCATAAAAATTTCCCAATCACGTCAATGAGTCTCATATATCTTTTATTTTTTTGATTCAAATACAATTAAAAAGAAAAAGTTGCAAAATAGGAAGAAAGTCCATCTTTTTTGTGTTCCATTATCCAAAAATGTGCAAAAAATGTAAGTTCCATTATGCAAACAAATTCTATCTGCCTTGAAGATTTTGTCTGTTCTGTGACAACAAGAAACTTCAAGTCATAGAAAATTTCCTCTTGAATATCCAGAAAGGCTAAACGTTCTACAATATCATCTTCAATCAAAGTTATGTGAATGTACCCTTTGTTTGGCCCCAATCGAACATTTGATACAAAGATGGGATCACAAATTCATGTATCAACCATAATATATCCTTCCATGACCAATTATCATCTTCTACTTCAGATAATTTGAAAGTCACTAATCCCTCCGAATTCTATGATTAGCTAGTGTCATACTTAGTAGTCTAATTGAATCCTATGACCAGCTCTAGGCAAAAGCTCCTGAAACAAAGCATTACTCTCCCCTCCTGACTCAAACATTGCTTTCACATTTTTTGACAAAATTGGATATTTTAGCTTTGAATTATTCACAGCAAAACTGTTTTGATAACCTTTAAATGCGTCCATCACCAAGACAAGACAGTAGTGAAAGCAACAAACTCCACTTTGACAAATCACCAAGATTATATCCATTAGCATCAGAAAGCAAAATCTTGACAAAGGATGTCTCAATCTTTCTTGCACAACATCATATTCTTTTCTGGTTAATACAATTAAAAACATCCCAAACCTCCTTAGATGAAGTGTGGACACTCTCTAAATGTTATATCTAGGCAAACTCTGAAAATTATCTAGAGGTTTTCCCCCATATTCCAAAAACAGGGGATTAGCTCGCAATCCTGTTATGTGAAAAATCTTGTCCTTCACAATTCTGATCATAACATCTTGACACACATCAAGAGTAATTGTTTTGAAACCATCCTTAACAAGTATCTAAATATTCTGCACTAACATCTTTAAGATGGATTCTGCAGCAATATGATAAGAAGATAGGACCTTCGAATCATCAAGTTGTTGTCCATCACACATTAGGCTCTGCTCATTCACAGGGAAGCCAACGATGCTCTCCACGATTGCTTTAACATCGCGAACAGTGTACAACGACTTGACTTCCCTCTTCAACAACTCTTCATTTTACATTTTCACAGAGATTGGCAATACATCTCTTGGCCAAAGCACCATATGAAGAGTTGATTCACCCTGGATATCGAGAGAGGCTAAGGTTTCATGATCATCCTCAAGGGGCTTACCGGAATAAATTAGACTGAACTTATCACAAGGGATCCTGACAGGTGTCGAGCCTGTGCAATAATAATTACCTACTCAAAAAAAATACAAATTTTATATATAGGCGAGTATCGAATCCACAGGGACTAAGGATAATTTATTTCTTTTAGAATTCAGAGATGGGGGTTTTTACAAAAATATAAAAATAACTAATTAACTAAATAAAAGCAACTCACAAAAATAAATAGGAATTAATCAACAATAGATACGATTCTAGGCAAAGGTGTAACTTTTTATATATGGTCCATTCAATTGATCATCGATGTAAAGATAATTCAATTATTAGTTAATAGATTGGTTATAGTTGCTATACACGCGATAAACAACCAACTTTTCCTTACTTTATTGATAGTCAAGATACAATCGTTAACTATTTGCCTAACCAAGAAATAACCCTAGGTGCGACCGTAGGATTTAATTCCTCGATTGCATTAAGAATTAGAAAAGTCCAACTTTAATCAATAAACACGCTATGGGGATTTGTTTAAATTAGATTATACGTTTTCCTAACATGGGACCAATCACGCTAGTCGTCATTAGTATTAACCAATCAAACAATTACAGATTTAATCGGTTAATTTGGCGGTGGATTATTAAGTTAATTCGAATATCGGACCCTTGACATTCAAATAACAAAACAATCATAAGAAGTTAAACCAGAAAACATACGAATACCAATGAATAAAATAAATAAATAAAAATAATTCAATCTCACAGATGTTTGGAACCGAATCTTCAAGTTGACTTTCGACTAGAAAACGAGAAGTTAGTTCTTCGTTGTTGGGAAAATTGCCAACGTGAAGACACGCGGCCAACCGAAACAAAGATAAAACCTAATCTAAGTGACTAGTCTGCTAATATATATAGCTGACTGACCCTTTTCCTCCCTAAGAAGTACTAATCAAACGGGACTCGGCGGACTTCCCTTATTCTTTTGCTTCCTATTTGATATCTACTACTCATAACAAAGGCCTATTGTCTAATTAGAAAAAAGGAAATAAAAAAATAGTAACTCATGTTTTCTAATTCAACTCTACAACTAACAAAGATAATTAAAGTCTTTCAAATTCCACCAAAGATGTCCATATTTGACTCGAATTAGGAAATCCCATGCGTAGTAAATTCCCGAATCATCTGGACTTGACAGTAATTCTTGAAAAATCACCTCTTTTGTCACTTTTTACTCCACCTCCCTACAATTAACACAATTAATCAAATATAGGTAGAATCTATTAATTAAAATAATATTTGGTTAAAATCAAGGGAAAAATAATTATAAATTTAACAACAAATTACATCCTATCAGATCCCGTCTTTGGCCTCAATTAAACATTTGATATTAAACATTGTGGATGGTATCAGAAGCCTCTGCATCAATCTGGAGGACTTTCTGATCAGATGCTCTCTTGATAAACAGTCTCGTTGACAGCAAATTTTGAACAAAAAAATGGAGATTAGTATTCTGCTGAATCCCAACTGAGCCCAGATTTTGATCATCCTCCCATGACCAACAGAAAAGAATTCCAGAAGACATTCACATATTCTTTTCTTTTCTTTCAACATTGCTTTCACTTTTCTAACTGTATCTGATTTCTTCACTTTCAAAGCAACCGGTTTCATAACAGGCAAGCATATATTTATCTGCAAAACAGTAACAACAGCCAAAAAAAGAGTACTCAGAAAATCTACTTAATTCAAATTTGATAGTGACACCCTGGATTGCTTGCTTTGCCACTAAGAATTTTGACGCTCCAATTCTTTTAGCACTTGTATTTAATCGAAAGAAAAAAAAAATCTGAAGTCCATGAATTCAAGTAAAATTCAGGAGGATAAAGGGAACAATGTGTAATAATAAAAATGATGTCACCCCTCGAACCCATTTGATCATCTATTTGGTCTGTAGATCCTGTACATGACTTTCAATCTTCCCTTTTTTCTTGTCAAATTGGTGATTTTCCGATGGACTTCCCAAATATTTTTTTACAAAGACTTCATCCTTTTTATATTGCTTCTGAATAACAATAACAAAAAATTGCTCACCATTGCTTGGTATGCTAATTTAAATATTGAGTGCAAAGTGTAGCTAAACCCAAAGGGGGAGAAAAAAATGTCCAATGTATGAAAAGAAAAGGCAAACCAATAATCTCAAAAAAAAAAGAAGTTTTACACTACTACAACTTGAGCCGGTATAGAGGTATTGTCTTAGAATTTGCACATTGAATTGAATTATGTTAGACAAAAAAGCTAAAGTAATTATTCAGCTACATTGCACTGGAGGAAAAGAAACACAACATATTACATTAGAGACATCGTCATCTGTAATTTTATTTGTTTTCTTGTCCAACAACTAGGGACTTGTTCAGTCACATAGCATGGTAATACTTCTCGAATGAGCAAAAACTTGATCATATCATGAAAAGTTAGCATCAACTGTTGCCCTGATTAAATCAGAAATCATCTCTGAGTTTAATACAGTTAGCATCTTTTGTCAGGCTTTCCTCATATGCAACAAGTTTAAAGGAGGAATAAATTTGTTTTAGCTATAAGAAGCCCATTTCCAAAACAAATACCAACAGTTTCACAAGAAAATTAGAAGAAATGAAAAGCTATGATCAACACCCCAATTTTTTTAACTACCAGCCTTTGGGCTGATGGCTACCACTAAGCCATTTAAGGCTCCTTTGCCTCCCATCAATTACCACATTAAGTGGTTTCTTAAAAAAAATCATACGGGTGCGTAGTACATCTGTCTAGTCTGATGGTAGTTCAGTCCCTTCCGGCCCCTCTAGACCCAGTTGGATGACTTGTGTCTCCCTCTTAGATTAGGATAGTGTAGGATACTATAGACAAAGTGACGATTGATAAAAAAAAGGGAAAATCGTTCAAAACGTCTCTCACATTTTGCAAAATAACTTTTTTCGTCCCTCACTTTTAAAAATGTAATTTTACATCCCTTACAAATTCACATCGATCAAATTTGGTCCCTACTTAAGTTTCCGACTAGTTTTTTGTCAGAATTCACCACATGCCTTGCACGTGATCATATTTTAAGGGCAAAATTGTCAAATCAAATTTTATATAATTCGATTAATAATCCCTCACATTTCATAAAATAAATTTTTTCGTCCCTTACATTTCACAAAATGAATTTTTTCATCCTTCACATTTTTCAAAATGAATTTTTTCATCTTTTATTGATCATGTGTGTGAATAATTTTTTTTTAAATCCATGAATATATCTATTTGATTTCACCTAAACAGTACAAATAATATGTAAAATCAAATAGAGATATATTAAATACTATTCGCACTGCTCAAGTGAAATCAAATAGATATATACATGAATTTTAAAAAAATTTTAGTTTTTCACTTATATTCATTTTCTTTTACTCGAAATTTGAAAATAAAAAAGACATTTAATCCTAAATATTATCGAGTGTTTATATCGAATTAAATTTGGATAGAAAAAATAAACAAAAGAAAAGTATGATAAAAAGAAATAAGTGATTGGCATTTTCAAATTTTAAGACAATCACAAGACAAGTAATTCAACTGTTGGTCTTAAAAGTGTCGAGTAGAAATTTCATATTTAAACTGAAATTTGTTAGCACAATTATAGAATTCGAGTTAGGACCCATTAAATAGATGACCTTATTATACAATTCAATAAATAAATTATTACCAAAAGAGAAATGTCACTAATATTGAATAGATTCAAATGGTGAAATCATATACATATATACATGGGTTTCAAATAAAATTATTAGTTTTAAGTCCCTATATATATTTATTGAATAGCATGTGTATAACTACGATTAGCATATTTAGATGAAATCCAATAGAGATAAATTGCATGTTATTCATACTATTCAGGTAAAATCAAATAGATATATACGTGGGTTTATAGAAAAAAAGCTATTCATACACATGATCAATGAGGGATGAAAAAATTCATTTTGAAAAATGTGAGGGATGGAAAAATTCATTTTTTGAAATGTGAGGAACGAAACAATTCATTTTGTAAAATATCAAGGACGCAAAAATTCATTTTTTGAAATATGAGGGACTATGAATCAGATTATGTAAAAATTTGATTTGACAATTTTGCTCTTAAAAAATGATCACATGCAAGTCACGTGGTGGATTCTAACAAAAAACTAGTCAGAAACCTAGGTAGGGACCAAATTTGATCAATGTGAATTTGTAAGGGACGTAAAATTACACTTTTAAAAGTGAAGGACGAAAAAAGTCATCTTGTAAAATGTAATGGACGTTTTAAACGATTTTCCCTAAAAAAAAAACACCCCAATATTTTTCTTTACAGTTAAAAGTAATCCAAAATGCAAAAAGACTGTAGAGATTAGCATCATAAGTAAAATCTTGAAAAATGACCTTTCAGTCTTGCACAAAGAAGATGTTACTTTCTTAGGTAATTCAATTAACGGGCAAGATTAAACAGTTGAATTATGGACTTTCTCTGAATGTTGTAACTAGCTAAATGCTGACGACTGCTTAGAGGTATTCCTCTACATTCCAGAATCTGGGAATCAACTGGGAATCCTAGCCTATCAAAAATCTTGTTCTTCACAGCTTTGATCAAACAATCTTGATGCACGTCAAGATTAAATTGTAGTACCCGACAGATATCTGAAAAAAATTTTGCGCTAACATCAGTAAGGTTGATTCTGCTGTAATATTGTGACAAGATTGGACCTTTGAATCATTAAGTTTTTTGCCATCATAAATTAGGCTCAGATCATAAAGAGGGAAGCCAATGATGCTCTCCACGATTGCTTTAACATCACGAACAGTGTACAACATCTTAACTTGCCAACTTCATCATCAAGTATCAAACTACCATGTTTCCAAAGAAGTGAGTTTGGAATTTCTTTCTCCGGACTTGAATAAAACTTCTGACTAATTATGTTTGACCTTAATTATACTTTTGGACTTAGTAATGTAAATCTTCAAATGTGTTCTCTGGAACTCTTGCAGAAATGGTCCCAAAGTAAGTGGAATATATATATTGTTGGCATGGATATGCCCAAATTCCATGGTTTTCACTTTCTTATGGAGAATAACAATGAAAAACTTAAATGATTAAAATCACGAGTAAACGAATTTTTTTCCTTTTTTTTAAAAATAAAACACATCATAATTTTATTAAATGACAAACTCTACGCTAATGGCAAAAATTACATTGGATAAATACGAGTTCCGACCTTGGCATATTCTTAAGAATCTTTGTACAATTCTAATTTGTCAAGCTTGACATTATTCTCAAAATTCACCATAACGAACAAAAGGTTGAAGGATCTTCTTCATGTAAGGATTGTCCCATTTCAATGACTCCCAACCAAGTAGAGATATTTGGATCACTTTAAGTGCTGGTGGTGCAGAAGGTTGTCCATTGATGGAGGGTAGGAAGGGAGGTAAGCTTTCCAGATTTCGGCAGCTTATTACCTCAATTCTCTCAATAGAGTTACAAATCAGGAGCCCCTTGCAAATATTCCTTAGTTTAGGATTTCCTAGCACAGCCAATTTCTTGAGATTTGGGAGGCAACTGATAGTGGTCCTTTAGCATGAATCTTTGTTGCTTGAAGTAAAACTAAAGTAGCCTTCTTCATCGTTTGATACTATCTCCTCCAATTCGTTACAACACCAGACCTTAAGTACTTCAAGACTTTGCACGGATTGTAGCAACCTTGGTGTGAACAACTTCTTGAGCTTGCCACAACGATCAATGAACAAAGATCTAAGGCAGGAAAAAGTGCTAGGTGGAGGAATTGCGTTCGTTATGGTGAAGTTTGATTACTTGAGTTCAACAAATGATTAGGATCAAAAATATTATAAATAACCAACCTAAAAGAGTAATTAAATATTTATAATATATTAATTAAATATTATATCAAGTATTTCATAAAACACCACAAGTTTTTCAATATATAATATACATACCCGAACTTGCTTCAAAAAACTCAATTGATTAGTTCAACCGCGACCTGTCAATCTCATATGGAATAATTTATCAAGCTATTCATGAGCTCGAGTCAAGCTATTCAATTAAATTGCACCCTAGGTGAGAGCAAGAATGGGGCAAGAGGGGGCACAGTCAGTGTGGCTAGCGTGTGAGTGTGTGTGGTCACTCGGAGTTTTACTGTACTAAGGAGCGGTAGCAGCGTAGTCGCATCTTGAAGTGCCAAAGTGTCGGGGGGTTGAATGTCAAACTCAACTTGGTTTTGCGTACTGTTGTGATTTAGGATAGGACCATTTTGGTATAGAACATCTGTCTTTCTTCTTTTGGGTTGATTACAGCTAATACTAGAATAGAATTCTTTTGGTTTGTAAAATTTTAAAAAAAAAAAGATAAAATACACTGACCTGTTGTGATTTGCTTACTACCCACGAAATCTCCTCATTATTTAAAAACACCTACATAATTTCATTGTCCTTTGGATTTCTTTGGAAAATGGACGGAAATCATCTAATTTGACGGAAAATGAATGACACAATCTCGACAATCGAGTGTGGTAGCATTGCTTGACAGATTAATGTTGCTATTGCCAAGTTTTAGTAATAAAAGGGTATCAAGTTAATGTGGTTGAGTTTAGGAACATCTCTTTGGTGAATATCAGTAATGGCTTGACTTTTCTAATTTTTGGTTGACTTTTCTAGGCATAGGGAATGATTGTTGGCATTTTTCATGTGAATTGATCCAGTTATTAATTTTAGTTCTCCATGTTTGGAAATTTGAGGCTGGCTGCTGTTACTTTTGTGTTGTTTTAGTTATTGTGTTATATGGTTGTAAATAAAAGTTGACTGTACTCCGCTAGTTGTTACTACTGAGTAACCAGGGATCTTCACCTAAACTGTCGATTCTCGCGTCAAAAGATAGTAGTTATTATGAGTGTGTGGTCGCGTAGCGATTGGAGCTGAGTGACCAGGCTCCTCCATCTGGTAAATGTTGGAGTTCGCGTCAAAAGACTCTAATGGCTAGAGACTAAGTCTTTTGTTATTCTAAAAAAAAAAAGAAAGAGAAAAATAGAAAACGTGATAAAAAAAAAGTAAAGATTGTGTTAGAATGTGAAAGAGTCAGCTTGCCGATTTGTCAATGTAATGTTGAGATTTTGGTTAATAGTTGGACCATTTGCTGATGAATGTTGAGCAACCATTCCTTTTTCTTATATTAGTTTGCTTTAAATTGGAGGAGTTGGTGGTTTGGAAGCTAACTGGGGTATTGTTTCTTGGATCTTGACCATTGATGCTTAATATATGTTTTTCTTGGTATCTTGACAATACGGTAGTTGGAGCAATAGCCATTGTCAAATTTTGGTGTTCAATTGCTGTTCTCATGCTTGAGGGCAAGCATAGTTTAGGTGTGGGGGGATTTGATAGGGTGTTAATTGTTAGTAATTTTTATTATTAATTTCCCCCATTGTCCTTGCCAAATATCGTTTAATTGTTAACATATACTTATATTTGGTATTTGGACCTATCTACAGGAAATGAGACTGAAAGGTGCTAAAAAGGGGGGGGGCTTTCTGAAGCAAATTACTTCACACGTGGAAATCTTCTACAAAGCTCCATCAACGTGGCCCACAAGAGGGGACCAAAGCTGATTTCCTTTTCCTTTTGGACTGATGAAGAGATGGCTGGTACGGGAAGTCCTACTAGCAATAGGAAACAAGAGAAAATTCGGAGGGCCCCGCTTTTGCACCTTTTTCTCTAAATTTGGCAGAACCACTAGAGGGTTAGAGGTTGTTTTTAGTCGTAGGATAGCTTGGAGCAATAGTTTAGTTTTTCTTTATTTTTCCTTGTCATGCGCACGCCTACTGTTCAACAAAATTTCCCAACGGGAGAATCATTTTTTACTTCTTGATTAATTAGTTAAAGACGGTTTGACGTTCATGAATTCAATCACTTTGCGTGGGATTTATTTATGCGGCGTGGCTAAGCTTTTCGTCTATGATAGGGTGTCAATTGTTAGTAATGTTATTGTTAATTTTCCTCTTTGATCTTGCCAAATATTGCTTTAATTGTGACATATATTTATATTTGGTATTTAAACCCAATTTCAGAAATTGGCGCAGAAAC
Organism: Coffea eugenioides; assembly: GCF_003713205.1. Classification (NCBI taxonomy): domain Eukaryota; kingdom Viridiplantae; phylum Streptophyta; class Magnoliopsida; order Gentianales; family Rubiaceae; genus Coffea; species Coffea eugenioides. The sequence goes on from NC_040042.1 coordinate 1,923,950, forward strand.
CTTCTTGAGAAGATTATTGTGAAGCTCTACACAATTGGCCCACATGCATGGTGTAAACCAACGTCCATCCCTTTTGCTGATGAAGAAGAATTGAATTGCATTTGGCTAGCCAACATCTCAATTTGGTGGGGACCGCGAAGAATTAGTATTGTCTAAAGATAGTGTGCCTTTTGTTTGCTTTCTTACAGTAGTAGGATAATTGTTTTCTTGTGATCGTGTGCATTTGGTCAAAGGAAACCAGACAAACAAAAGTTGGCTTTTGCTTTTGTTTTCGGTGGGATTGATTAGATAGAGAAAAAGAATGGTTTCTTGTGTGGACGAGGGGGTGAAGTTTTCCATTTGGTTTGTTTTTATTTTTAGAGAGCTTCTGGCATGAAGGGAGATTTTCTCTCCGAGGAGACCACAAAGTAGAATAGGTAGTCTTTTGTGTAGAGGAGGAACTTATTCCTTCTTTTGTTGTGTGGTATGCAATTTTTCTTCAAAGAATCTACGAAGACTCAAAGTTTCATTCTAACTTATTAGCGAGTATTTATGTCTTTGAAATCAATTAAATTGTGTGGAAAGTTTCTTATGAGGCGTGGCTAATCTTCTCATCTAGTCAAGGATCAACGCGAAGACGCAGTCCCACATATCTGTGAGATCTAATTAATTTTTACGTGTTCCTTAATTAGCTAATATTTGCATGTTTTCTATTTGAATTTTCATGGGATTATTTTGTTAATTGGATATCAAGGGCCTGATGTGCAATTTGACTTATTAATCTCTGTCAAATTAATCAATTAAATCCGTAATTGTTTAATTGGTTAATATCTGTGGCAACTAGTGTTTTCACACATTAGGGGAACATGCAATCTGATTTAAATAACCCTCGTAGCATGTTATTAATTTGGGTTAGACTTTTCTAGTTTTTAAGGCAATTAGAAAATTAATTCCTACGGTCGTACCTAGAAGTATTTCCTGGTTAGAGGTAATCAACGGTCGTACCTTGGTTATCAATAAATTAAGGAAAAGCTGGTCGTCAAAGTTTATCGGTGACTATAACTAACCTGTTAATAAAATTAAGTGAACCTTCTTTGCATCAATGATCGGATGAATGGACTGTGTCTGCGTAGTTGTATCCTTGGTTAGAATTTATTTATTATTTATTTAATTGCTATTTATATTTGTATTAATTAATTATTTATTTTTTGGTTAAATTGTTTAATTATTTTTAGTTTTATTCTGATAAAAAATTCCCTGTGTCCTGAACTTGAAAAGAATCGAATTTTTTCCAATCCCTGTGGATTCGACCTTACTCACTGCTATACACAGAAAATTTATATTTTTCTCGAGTAGGTATTTATTATTACACAGGCTCGACACCTATCAGTCTAGCCAAAGATCAACGCGACGACGTGTGAGGACCCGAAAATTTTCTTATTTTTATAGAATATTACTGGAATATTTAAATGATTATTCACTCATTTTCTTCGAATTACTTATTTCGACCAGTTTAAATCCATTTATATGGAATGACGCCTTTTTATATTTTTAAAGCGTTTTGTTGAAAAATTCACTTTTCAAAAATTTGTTTAGTCCGGAACGACGGGTGCACGTTTTTCTAGGCTATACTTGAATCGGGAGTGTATTAATATTGGAGAATTAAGAACGATCAATAATAGATTAAAAAAAAAGGTTAATGGAGGAATTAATACTCAATTCACGTGAGGACTCGTAAAATTATTATTTTTAAAACCCCTAATTTTGGCTCAATTAATTATCTATTTGGATTTTTGCCCCGAATATTATTTTCTATCCTTATTAGACCTAAGTACATGGTTTTATAGCTTCGTTATATTTTTAAAGTATCTCGTTTCAAAAAATTATTTTCTTAGAAGCTTGTTTAGTGAAAAAGTGAAAACGTGTCTAAACACTTTAGCCAATTGGGAATAAAATAAGTTCAAAAATTTGAGACATATACAATGGTCCTAAAATAGACAATTTTAGGTTTAAGCACACAAGTGGTAGCTAGTGGTACGATCGTTATAAGAATTTCTCGAAGGTTTCATTTTATTACGCCTAAATTGGAAATACGTGTTTTCACGTGCGCGCTTAATTGAGGGACTTTGGACAATTATTTTGGGACAATTAAGAATGAATAAAATTTATATGAATGTAAGTGCCCTAGAGGTTTAGTGCACTAGTGCAACAAACGTAAGAGAAATCGAACACAAAACGCGCGCGTAGGGCACTAGTTGTAATTGATTTGACGTATTTAATATATTAGACGTCAAGCGTACGCAAAGGAACCAGCAATCTCGTTTCATTTCTGCAAAGCTTCATGGACGGCTAGACTGCAACAAAGAACAACCGAAACCTTCAACATTTCCTCTTTCAAAGCTCATGCAAATCACCACCAAATCTTCTCAAAATTTAGCACCACTTTGCCTAAGCCTTGGAGTTCACATCTAGCTAAAAAGGGGAGGATTTGCACGGCTCACTTAGGAGCAAGGAAGAACCGAATCTCTGCCTTAAACATCAACCAAGAGTAAGTCTTAATCTAGCCTTCTAACTTTGATTTTTGGAAGTCTAGCATATCTTTTAGCTCTTGATCTCTTATGGGTTGTTGTGGATGTTGGAAAATTGTTAAACATGGGCTCTATGAACTCCCACTTTGGGTTGATGGCTGTGATGATGTTTGATGATGGTTTTGTTGCTGAATTAGAGCTTAAGGAAGTAGATTAAAGGTGCTTTGTTACCAGAAACGTTATTGAACTCTTGAAACAAAAAGTTCCCATTTTACCCCTGCTCTGTTCGGTCACTTTAATGCAGAAATTTGAGGATTTAATGGCTTGATTATGTTGTTTACATGTTGTAGAAGTTGTGTACAAAATTTCGTTGAAAAATATTGAGTTTTGGTTGATCAAAAGAATTTATTTTCCAAAGCTAGTAATCTGGGAAATGGTTGCCGTCGTAACCAGACCAGTGTTCGTGTTTCGTCCATAACTCCGTACTCCGACGTCAAAATCAAGTGCCGTTAGCAGAATTTGAAACTAGACATTCCCATGTTTCCAACGGTGTATAATGCACATTTTGGTTTCATGTGTGTGAGCCATACCATTCATCTGAAGTCGGCTGTCCTGTTTCTCCGTTCTGCCGAAATGATTTGATGATGCTGCAACTTTAGGGTTAATTTCGAACCAGTTGCATTTCTGTGAAATTTTACCCTTGTGAATTTATTTTCTAACACTATCAACCATTCCCAATTCTGAGTTAAATTGAGGGAGTTATGATCAAAATACGGCGACTGCCTCGTTTTTGAAACCTTAGATTTGGACAGATTGCCTTAAGGATTTTTCCAAACTTTGGTTGATTGATTAACCACCTTTCCGAGGGTATTTTTCCATGAAATTTGGTAGAGAGATACCCTTCATATGGGAGTATTATACTGCAAAATTTGGTATCAATCCAAGTCCGTTTCGACACTTAATAAAAGGTCCAAAGTCGGAACCAAATCTGGAAATTTTGTAACCGTCTTGAATCTTTCCCAACTTTGAGCTACCATATCTTGGTGCTCGAAACTCCGATTCTTGAGATGCTTGCTCTGTCCAAAACTTTACTTGCACTTCTAATTGAGTTATAAGTTTCAAGGGCCGGTTTGCAACGAGTGATTTTTGCCGACTTTCCAAAGTTAGCGAAAAACCAACCCCGGCTCAATCCTGGTAATCTAGAACAGCAACTTTAGGCTCATTTTTGAATACCTTCCACTTAGATTCATGGAACAATGTCTTCTAAGGACTTTTAGTACTTTGGAAGACGATTCCAACGGTACCAAATTTATCAAGTTTCGATTTGTAGAAAAGAAATTATGATTTTTCAAAAATTTGACCAAAATTCGAAAATTCTGAAATTCCAAAGGAAATCCGCGAAGGAACTATTCCACAGAATCCGGCCTTGAATCCGGCCAGAAACTGGCCGGATTGTCGGCCGGATTAGTGGTGAAGTTTGAAAAAAAGGAGGTTAGCCACTGCCTCCAATCCGGCCAGAAATCCGGCCGGATTGTGACGTGGCCAACCCTTCTCCGATTTCGATCGTTCGTTTTGCAATCTTTTCGCTCGTACTCGTTTTCAACCAATGATTTTAAGGATAATAATTCGATATTCTTTTACTTGAGTCCTACACCTTTTGAGAATCCAACTTCAAAGGCAAGTCAAATGAAGTTTCAAATATTTTCGAACCTTACTCGTGTTCAATCTTTCTCACTACTTGGGGACCTATAGTAATTATCTAATACTCGATGTTCAGGCACGCACGAGGACCTCCAAGAGGACCCTACCGTGGAAGTTTGAACTCTCCCTCCAACTTACTTGCTTGCATAACTTGGTGAGTGTCAAGTGTATGATTACTTGAACTCTAAGGACTTGATTCATGCTTGACTTACCTGATTACATGCGTAGCCTATTCGATTTTGACAAAAATGGAGTCGAGTGTGTACTTGATCGCACTCGTTCTCATTTGAAACGAATGACTCATGCTTAACATGATTTGCCTGGTTACATGACTTGAAATGCCTGCTTAAACCTGTCAAATGCTTGAATACATGACATGGTATGCTATGATTGCATACGTCGTTGGAGTGAATCTCCTCGACACTTACATGATACATGGGGGACGCCCAAACTCATAGGCCGACCTTGGAACTAGAGCCGGCATGGGCTTGGTCGGGAACCTTGGTGAGCCATGAGAATTACATGATAAGCTTGATCTATTTGAGAGATCTTGCTTGGCATACTCGTGGAGTATAGCCTTCTAAATGTCGTGCGAGCCCGAAGTGGTGTATGGTGGACGGATGAGAAGTAAGTGGTGAACTACGGATATGAAAATATCAACCCGGTTGACGGAGAGTCATCATGGGGAGATATACAAATGACATCGGCAAATGTGGAACTTAGCTCCTGAGAGCTTCCATATCCTTGAATTGTTTCTAGTTACATTTTATCGGCGTTATTAATTACTTGCAAGCTATTACCTGAATTGTATTTGGGCTTGTTATCTGAACTATGTGTCTGCATGTGTGTTCTTGGCCTCACGAGCGTTTTGCTCACCCTGTAGATTTGTTTTCCTTAACAGGTTTGAACTCGGAGGTAAAATGGAGAAGCCCTCTTGATGTACTTTTGTTTAGGGCTTGTTATTACTTTTGGTTATGCCTTTGGTTTTGGAATTGTACTTTTGGTATGGAAATGTGACCCTGAGAACTATCACAGTTGGTATCAGAGCCATATGCCGACAGTTGGGACCTTAAGTCCTTCGTCTGGAAAAGCCCCGAGCCCCTCGTTCGTGAAGAATCACGAAGCGAAACTCTCCGTAGGGGATGCCCGTGTGCGGGTGGCAAGCTGATAGATACCCCGTGATGTGACCCTTTGGACGAAATGTAATCTGTATTCTGACGTGTGGTTTGGAGAATGGGTGACTATTATTAAGTTTGAATACTTCCGCATTTATTGTATCTAAGTTATTGGCTTGTGTTGTGTGGTCCGGCTATAAGTTGAATGGAATTGTTTGAGTCCTGGCGAGAGTTAGGCAGGCGTCCCGCGGATACCCTTTGGTTCGCCTTAGGGAGAAGTGGGGGCGTCACACGACGCAGTCCCGAATACTTGTGTCGAATTAATTATCATGCGTTCCTTAATTTATTAATATTTGCACATTGTCTGTTTGAATTTCTATGAGATTATTTAGTTAATTGAATATCAAGGGCTCGATGTTTAGTGGGATTTATTAATCTCCTACCAAATTAGTCAATTAAATCCGTAATTATTTAAATTGATTAATACTAGTGGCAACTAGCGTTTTTATACAATAGGGAAACTTGCAATCTGATTTAAATAACTCTCGTAGCATATTATTGATTGGGGTTAGGTTTTTCCAATCCTTTATGTAATTGAAAAATTAATTCCTACGGTCGTACCTAGAAGTATTTTCTGGTTAGGGGTAATCAATGGTCGTACCTTGGTTACCAATAAATTAAGAAAAAATTGGTCGTCAGAACTCGTCGGCGACTATAACTAACCTATTAATAAATTAAGTGAACCTACCTTGCATTAATGATCGGATGAGTGGACTGCGTCTAAGTAGTTGTATCCTTTGTTAGAATTTATCTATACTATTCTTGATTTAATTCCTGTCTATATTTGTGTTAGTTAATTATTTTTTTTAGTTGAATTGCTTAATTATTTTTAGTATCATTCCGATAAAATCCCCCTTTATCAATTAGTATCTCAAAGAGACAAATATCCCCAGTTCTTGAGGAGACGACCCTACTTGCTACTGTCTACTATTTAGAAAATGTTGTCAACTAATTAATTCTGGTATATCGGATTAAACAAACTTTTCGGAAACATGGTGAATCAAGTAACCCATTGCACACCTAGAGTCCCTGCTCCAGTACCTAGGATTAATTATTGACTGCTTTTGGTGGTAGTTAGGTTCTATTTTTATTATTGCACAGGTTCGACATTTGTCAATTTTTGGTGCCATTGCCGAGGACTGGTGTCAGTTATTTGTTTCTTTTTTATTTCACTTTTGTTCTAATTTTCTGGTGCTTTTCAATGTATGCCTCGTTTTTCTCGTACAGGTGAATTAATTTTCGACCCCGAGATAGAAAAGACTACGCGTAGAACAAGAAAAGAGACCAGACAACTCAGAGAATAGCACTCAAGTGCTGCATCTCAGAGACCTGAGCCAGAAGTTGGACCAACAGATTTGTTTGGTGACACTTCGAGTGACTCGGACCAAGAGCAAGTCATCATGGCAAATGCATAGACACTAAGGGAGTTGGCTGCTCATAATTTAAATTAGCAACCTTTATGCATTACTTTTCCAAATTTGAATGATAACACTCCCTTTGAACTAAAATCTGATCTAATTCATCTCTTGCCATCTTTCCATGGTCTACCAGATGAGGAGCCCTACAAGCACTTGTAAGAATTCGATGTCGTTTGCAACAGTATAAAACCCCGAGAATCACAGAAGAGCAGATAAAAATGAGGGCCTTTCCCTTCTCTTTGAAGAACTCCGTAAAAGATTGGTTGTACTACCTAACACCTGATAGTATCACCACGTGGGACCAGCTGAAAAAAAAATTCTTGGACAAGTACTTTCAGGCGTCTCGAGCTACAAGCCTAAGGAAGGAGATATGCGATATCAAACAACATCTAGGCGAGTCTCTCTATGAGTATTGGGAGAGATTTAAGAAGCTGTGCATCCAATACCCTCAGCATCAGATAAATGAGCAACTGCTCATCCAATATTTCTATGAGGGGCTACTCTTCAGGGACAGAAGTATAATCGATGCTGCAAGTGGAGAAGCGTTAGTAAATAAGACTTCTCGAGAGGCGTGAGAGCTAATTGAAGGAATGGCTGAGAATTCGCAATAGTTTGGTACAAGGGAGGATGTCCCAACGCATAGGGTGAATGAGATAGAAACATCCTCCATCCAACAACAAATCTCTGAATTAACGTTCTTCGTGCGACAACTAACTGTGAGAAGTGCCTCACAAGCCAAAGTATGTGGGGTATGCGTTGCCTTGGGTCATTCTACGGAGATGTGTCCGCTAATTCAAGAAAAAAATGCAGAACAAGTTAACATGACTGGCCACGCGCCCGTGCCAAGAAAGCAGTATGACCCATATTCAAGTACCTACAATCTTGGTTGGAGGGATCACCTTAACTTCAGTTATGGAGGAAATAGGCAGTCCAATTTTGCGCCAAACAAATAGCAAGGGTATCAACAGCAGTATCAACCTCGCCTACCACCACCCCCTTCGAACTCAAGTCCGTTCTTGGAATAGATGATGAAGCAATTGATTGCAAATCAACAGAAGACAGATTCAGGTCTACAAAATATGAGAAATCAACTGGGACAGATGCAATCCATGCAAAATCAAATGAATCAAATGGCCATCACGAACAACCGTTTGGAGTCCCAAGTTCAAGAGAAGTTGTCATCTCAACCAGAGTTGAATTCGAAGAATGTTAGTACAATGACCTTAAGGAGTGGCAAAAAAATTCGAGAACGAGAACCGGTGATTCCTAAGAACAAGGATGATGAACGAATTGAGAAAGAGTTGGAAGAGGAGGGCAGAGACAACAAAGATCAAAAGGTACTCCCGCACCTAATCACTAAAGCTAAAACTAATCTACCTCTCTTTCCTAGCAAGCTAGAGAAACCAAAGAAATAGGACAAGGCAAAAGAGGTCCTGGAAATCTTCGGCAAGATGGAGATTAACATTCCCCTACTGGACGCGATTAAACAAGTGCCTAGATACGCAAAATTTTTGAGGGACTTGTGTGTCAACCGAAAGCGGTTGAAAGGAGATAAACGAGTTATAGTGGGGGAGAACATGTCAGCAATCTTACAAAGAAAACTTCCACCGAAATGTTGGGATCCAGGTATATTTACCATTCCCTGTAGGATAGCTAATACCTTAATTGGGAAGACCATGTTAGACCTAGGAGCTTCGATTAATGTCATGCCCAAGTCCATATATGCTTCTTTGAACTTAGGTTCTTTGAACGAAACGTGAATAATAATTCACTTAGCTAACCGAATCAATGCACACCCTGACGGGTTTGCTGAAGATGTTTTAGTAAAAATTAATGAATTGATTTTTTCCACCGATTTTTATGTGCTAGACATGGAGGATGAACACTCCCACAACCCATCACCTTTACTGTTAGGTAGACCCTTCTTAAGCACAGCTCGAACCAAAATTGATGTTAATAAGAGCACCCTGTCTATGGAATTTGATGGTGAGATTGTTCATTTTAATATTTTTTAAACCATGAAATATCCTTCAAAATCATATGCTGGCTCTATTTTCTCTATAAATGTTATTGACCCTGCTGTACAAGAAGTTTTTAAAATTGAAGGCAGGCATGAGTTAGAAGTCGCCTTGACCAGACATTTCGAATCAGAGATGATCCTTGGGGTAGAGTTGAGTGAAAAACTCAAATGTGTGATTGGAGCGTTACAGATGTTGCCAACCACAAAAACAAGGTATGATCTCGCACCCATTTTTACACCCGAACCTCACCAGAGATTACTTCCATCTGTGGTGCAGGCACTTGTTTTGGAATTGAAACCCCTGCCGAAACACCTAAAGTACGCATACTTGGGTGAAGGGGAGACACTCCCAGTGATCATCTTCGCGAGTTTATCAAAGGTTCAGGAGGACAAACTATTTCGAGTTCTCAGGGAATATAAGCAGGCGATAGGATGGACCATTGCCTGTATCAAGGGAATTAGCCCCACAGTGTGTGTGCATCGAATTCGACTCGAGGAGGGTGTTAAACCTATTCGGTAGGCTCAAAGGAGACTGAATCCCCTAATGATGGAGGTACTGAAGAAAGAGATCCTGAAACTGCTGGATGTGGGGATAATCTTTGCAATATCAGATAGCCCCTGGGTGAGTCCAGTACAGGCGGTCCCGAAGAAAGCAGGGGTGACGGTTGAATCAAACCAATAGCGTGAACTCGTACCAGTTCGAAAGCCCACTGGGTGGCGGCAGTGTATAGACTATAGGAAGTTGAACGCCGTCACGAAAAAAGATCATTTTTCCCTTCCTTTCATTGATCAGATGGTAGAGCGATTAGCAGGTCGAGTTTACTATTATTTTTTGGATGGATTCTCAGGTTATTTTCAAATTGCTATCACACCCGAGAACCAGGAGAAGACGACTTTTACGTGCCCGTTTGGAACTTTTACATACCGAAGGATGCCATTTGGGTTGTGCAATGCACCTGCTACCTTCCAAAGATACATGATAAGTATTTTTTTTCGAGTATGTTGAGAAGATTATCGAAGTTTTCATGGATGTGTGTATGGTGAGAGTTTTGACAACTGTCTAGATAACCTGAAATTTAATTTTGGTAAGGTGTATAGAAACTAATCTCGTGCTTAATTGAAAAAAATGTCACTTTATGGTCGAACACGGAATAGTTCTGGGGCATGTAGTGTCGTTTAAGGGTATTGAGGTTGATAAGGCAAAAATAGATGTTTTATCTATTTTACCTTATCCTGCCAGCATGCGAAAAGTGCGTTCTTTCTTGGGTCATGCAGGTTTCTATCGAAGGTTCATTAAAGACTTCTCAATAATTGGAGCACCCCTATTCCAACTTTTACAAAAAGAAGTGCCCTTCGATTTCGATGAAGCATGTAAGAGGGCGTTTGATAGGATGAAAGAGCTATTGACCTCGCTACCTATTATACAACCTCCTGATTGGAACCTACCGTCCGAGATCATGTGCGACGCCAGCGATTATACCATGAGCGTGGTGCTGGGTCAACGAGTAGGAAAGGCAACTCATGCTATATACTATGCATCTCGAGCCTTGAACGGATCTCAATTAAACTATTCCACCACTGAAGAGGAGCTTTTGGCTGTAATTTTTGCTTTAGAGAAATTCAGGTCTTATTTACTAGGTGCTAAAGTTATTATTTTTTCTGATCATGCAGCATTGCGGTATCTGTTGACCAAGAAAGAGGCAAAACCACGACTGATAAGGTGGATAGTATTGCTACAAGAGTTTGATCTGGAGATCAGAGACAAGAAAGGGGCGAAAATCTAGTAGCAGATCACTTGAGTCGAGTACAAGTCGCCGAAAATGACCTCCCGTTGAGAGAAACTTTTCCCGATGATCATTTATTTTCTGTTAATTTATCCTTGCCTTGGTATGCAGATATTATTAATTTTCTAGTCACTGACAAGTTTCCTGTAGGATGGCCTAAGGCGAAGAGAGACAAGTTGAAGAGTGATGCAAAATCTTACATCTGGGATGATCCTTACCTCTGGAAGTAGGGTGCCAACCAAGTCATCCGTAGATGTGTAAGTGAAATTGAATTCCAATTTATTTTAACTTATTGTCACTTTTTTAAGTGTGGAGGTCACTTTGAACCAAAGAGAACGGCTCGTAAGGTGCTAGAGAGCGGGTTCTATTGGTTGACCCTCTTCAAAGATGCCTACTCATTTTGTAACTCCTGTGACAAGTGTCAACGAGTAGGTAATATTTTTCGTAGGGATCAAATGACCTAAACCCCAATGATTTTTTTTGAAATTTTTGACGTTTGGGGTATTGATTTTATGGGTTCTTTTCCTTCATCTTATGATTTTTTGTATATATTGCTTACTGTGGATTATGTCTCAAAATGAGTGGAAGCAAAGGCCACCCGTACTAATGATTCTAAAGTGGTTGCAGAATTCATAAGGTCTAATATTTTTGTCCGTTTTGGGATGCCGCGAGTGATTGTAAATGATCGAGGTAACCATTTCTGCAACAAGACAATTGCTGCACTTTTTAGGAGGTACGGCGTCTTACATAAGGTATCCACACCCTACCATCCTCAAACAAACGGTCGGGCGGAAGCGTCGAACCGAGAGATCAAGTCGATCTTAGAGAAGATGGTTCGACCCGATAGGAAAGATTGGAGTATGAGACTGGAGGATGCACTATAGGCATATAGGACGGCGTACAAGACACCCATTGAAATGTCCCCTTTCCGGTTGGTATTTGAGAAACCATGTCACCTCCCGGTCGAGTTCGAGCATAGAGCGTTTTAGGCGGTCAAGCAATGCAATATGAATATCGAGGAGGGCGGAATTCAAAGAAAGTTGCAATTACAAGAATTGGAGGAGATTCAAAATGAAACATACGAGAACGCAGTGATTTATAAGGAGAATAATAAGATATTTCATGACCAACAAATTTCTAGGAAGACATTTGTCTGCGGGCAAAAAGTTCTACTGTACCACTCAAAATTGAACCTATTTCCAGGTAAATTACGTTCTTGTTGGATTGGTCATTTTGTTATGACTAATGTCTTTCATTATGGTGCAGTCGAGATCCAGAGTTTGAAAACGGAGAAGAAATTTGTAGTGAATGGTCACTGTCTCAAGCCGTATCATGAAGGGTTTCTGATTGAACGGGTGGAGATGGTGCAACTGGAAGACCCGATTCGCTTAGTTTAAACAAATCTTGAGCTATGTCTAGCCAAAAACATTAAAAAAAGACGCTCTTTTGGGAGGCAACCCGAACATGAATTTTATTAGGGTAAAATACATAAAACCCCCCTGTGATTAAGGAAATTGACACGAAACCTCCTCATTGTTTAGAAACACCCACTTAACCCCCCTGTGCTTTGGACTTCTTTGGATTTTACCTGCTGACCGGTTGGGAAGCTAGCGAGTGATATTGATGCGACTTAATGGTAACTTGTGGCTAGAAGAAACTGGTTTCATTCCAATTTTGCCCTTCATGTCTCTTACAAATGAAACCCACCATAATTGTTGTTCTGCAAATGAGAAAATTTGACAGAGAGATGCAAAACGAAAACCCAAAAACGTAAAGAGCAACGCAGCTTTGGATGGGAGAAAAAGAGCTTTGGAAGGGCTAAATCAGCTATCATTTCAAGGGAGAACCAAAAAATTTCAAGCTCCCAAAATTTTGGCGGTGGATCGAGGAACCTAAGGTACCAAAACCGGCGATACTTCTACAACAATAAAGCAAAGATTAAAGTAGTAGAATCTGAAAAATCATCAAAAGTATGTTGTATTATGTATGTGAAATTGGTGCTTGTTCATTTTGGGCATGGTGCAATCCAATTAGTAGAGAGGGAGGCACTAATGAATCATTCTGGCAAAATCCATACGTTGAAGGGGTTTCACCAATTGGACCTGCAACAGCGAAAAGATTTATCATGTCTGGGCAAGGAATGGAAAGTAATAACTATAACATCATTATGGGATTACAATCGAAGATTCACAATGTCGAAGCAACGATGGGGCTGACGAAGATGATGATGATGCTGACTGTACTTGTGTCTCTTTTGTCATTGGTTGTTATATATATATGAGATGAAGTTTGGGTAAAATTTGTAATGTAAAAGTAGTGTAATAGAATTTGGAGTTGGGACAAATTGTAGTGCAAAAATCACATCTTGGTTTCAATCTAGAGTTGATTTTCATGTTTCAATTATAAATGAGCGAATGAAGCTGCTTTTGTTGAAGACATTGAAAAAACCTGCTTTTATTCAGGACATTGAAAAGACCCTGAAATACCCATTTAAATGCAATGAAGTTGTTAGATTAAGTCATCAGATGCAAAGATATAACCAGCAATTATTATTCAGGACACTTGACAGATTTAATCATTTTCAGCAAAGATATGGCCAGTAATATTGCCATCCATATTACCACAACTAGATATGATAAATCATCAAAGATGTGGCTAGTAATATTGCCATCCATAAATACAAAAACGTGACATATTATCACAATCATACCACAATGGTATCCTACCATAACATGGCCAAAAGGTTCACCAGCATAGCAATACAGTCACAAATGCCACAGTTAACCAAAACATAGCCATCAAATCTGAGTACAATACCACAATGGCATCAGTCAACCAAAAGATAGCCATAATCAACCAAAACATAACCAAAAAATCTGAGACAAAAAATTCATAATGGTATCAGTACCCCAAAAAATAGGCAAAGTCAACCAAAACATAGCCAAAAAATCTGAGTACAATATCCATGAAAGTATTAGTCAACCAAAAGACAGCCAAAAATCTGAGTACAATGAAAAATATTGCAACATCCATACCATAATGGTATCAGTACATTCAACCAATAAAATCGACATATTCTACTTGGCTACTTGGCATAACCAGTACATTCAACCAATAAAATCGAAAAAATAGCAGTTCATTTTCTTGGTTTTTTGGAGCCACAATGTCGCAACCTTGACATCCTTGCAGTTGCAGCTGGTTGCTTTCTCTTTAAGGATCTACTTTGATGGCTTTCTTGGTTGGTACCACTTATAGGCTGATTTGGCTCCTGTATGTAAGTTCTCATGGTTAGTATGTATGTAAGTATATTCCAGCACCCAAAAATAGATAATTACTTTTTAGTACCTGTGAAAGTGTAGTAGCAGTAGTACTTGAGACACTAGCCTGAGTTGTAGAAGCTACGGATGTTGCATTTGAAGCTGTTGGACCAACTTTAAGTGCCTATAGTTCAAATCGAATTTAATGAGTGTATAAGTAGCAATAAAACACACTAAACCATAGTGATAGTAGAATGTAAAATGTTATATTACTTTGTAAAGTTTAGACTTAGGGTGAATCCCTGATTTGCAAGTTCGTATGTTATGTCCAGATTTCAAACACCTCTGACAGTAAACTGCAAGACCTTTCCTACTTGCTTTCTGCTGATTTGTAGGCTCTTCTGGACCCTTGTTCCTCTGTTTTTTTGGCCTACCAGGCTGTTTTTTCACCAATGGTGGGTTCAAATATTGCATTTTCCTATCTACCCAGAACTGCTTCGAAGGAACGGGACCAATTGTGAAGTTGTAGGCCCTTAAATATGCCTCCCTATGGTAACAAGCATTAACATAGTCCTCAAATTTCAACTTTCTACTCTGAATGCAGGCAACCGCATGCACGCAAGGAATGCCACTAAACTGAAAATGACCACAGGTACATGTTTTCATCTCCAAATTGACAACATTTGTCCTTCCATAGCCATCAACTTCCAAATTCCCATTTCCTCCATAAACCGCAACACAATTTCTTGCATTTATCTTAAACTTCTCTAACTTCTCATAAATGTTTGGACATAAAGTGCCACCATGTTTCAGCATGCCCTCTCGTTTGGTTACCAACCTTTGCATTATTCTCCTCCGAATCCACTCCAGCATTGTAATTATTGGCTTCCCTCTAGCTTTTAGAATGTAATTATTCCATGACTCACTCATATTGTTAACGCAAGTGTCACTCCTACAAGCTGTACTAAAATGAGCTATGGACCACAATTTTGGAGGCAACCGTTTGAACCATCCCACAGTTGTTAGCTTGTCACCTTCCTATGGGTCAGCCCTCGCAAGATTTGCTATGGCAGTTTCATGCTCTGGCATGCTTGTTGTTGCAGCAACTTCCCAAAACATGTTTCTAAGGTTTTGATTCTTGAATCTTTGTTTGAAGTTCTCGAACATATGTTTCAAACAGAATCTGTGCTTTGATTCAAGAAACAATTCTTCAATTGCATGGACAAGACCCTTTTGCCTATCTGAAATGAAAGTGTAAGCCACTCCTTTGTTTCCTCTTCCAATTTGTCTGATTAATTCCTGCAAAAACCAACTCCAACTATCATAATTCTCTACCTCAACAACAGCAAAGGAAATAGGGAACATATTTTCATTGGCATCCCTACCCAAGACTGTAAGCAGCTGACCTCCAAAGGGACTCTTAAGGAAGCAGCCATCTAGTCCTATGATAGGTCTATATCCTTTTAGGAAACCATTTTTCAAAGCACCTAAACCATAATATATCCTCTGAAATATAGCTCTTTCCTCAACATTTCGCCTATCAATTTGCAATGAAATATGACTATCAGGATTTGAATTTTTAACAGTAGGTACATAATCCCAAAGTCTGTGGTATTGCTCCATGTCATTGCCCCTAAGTGCCTCTAATGCTTTTTGCTTTGTTCTGGCAGCTATTTTTTGACTAATATCTAGCATAAATAATCTTCTTGTCTCATTCACTATGCCAGGAATACTATATCCAGGATCATCCCTCACTTTAGCTTGAAATTTATTACTCAGCTATGTTGAAGTGGCATGTCGATTGCTGTAATTCCTGCCATAATAGTGCTATCCCTTAAGAGTTTTGATCATAAATGTCTTTGTTTTTTGGATTCTGCTTGCATGAATCCTCCAACTGCACCCCTTTGCACATTTAGCTGTGATTCGAGAGCCTTCATTTCTGATGTAGTTGTGCTCATATCCTTCTCTAATTTCCCATTCCACCAAAGCCTCTCTAAACTTATAGAAGCTAGTAAATTTATGATCAACCTTTAGTTCAAAGTGCTCTTTCCTAAACTCTTCATCCGCATTGAAGTAGCTGTAGACAGGGATGCTTTCATCACCAGATCTTATTCCTCTGTCAAGCAGGTTTTCATCATCCTCTACTGCTTCATTCCAGTCCTCTTCCTGCTCATTGGCATGACATCTATCATCCCCTCCCTGATGTTGGATGACTTCTTGAATCTTCATGTTGTTTTTTTGAATTGGGTTTGCTGCTTATGTTGTCCCAAATTAGCTTCTGGAGTATCTGTTGGTTGCTTATTTTCTTGTTGCTGTTGATTTTCATTTAAATCAGCTTGTTTTGATGCTTTTGCTTGCTGATTTTCTTGTTGCTACTTTGAACCAATACCAACCGAATTTACAGATCCAACATTTATAGATGCTTGTGTTGATCCTTGACCATGTAAACCTGCAAATATCTCATCATCTTCAGGCAGGTCTACTGCTTCTCTTAGCCAGTCAGGAAGATCTGAATAATCTTGTATGACTTCATCTTCTTCTCCGCCTTCATGAACTGTTCTTTCTCCCCTACAATCAGTCTGCACTTCTGTTGGATCTCTCTCTGCATATGTTGTTGGTTCTCCCTTACAATCAGTCTGCTCTGATGTTGGATCTCTCTCTGCTTGTGTTGTTTCTTCTGTTGACTTCCTTATAGGAGACTGCTGAGGTTCTGAGGATGTATCACCGTCTTCTTTGTCTTTAAATAACCGCCTGACTGACTTCCTTGCACTTAACTTTACTCTTTGTGACTTAGCTTTTTTCTCATTTGTTGCCTTCTTTCTCTTGGACTTGTTACCAGAATCATGTATCTTCTCTCTATGTGGTCCCACAAAAGCTGGATCCAACTCCATTTGTGATGACTCTTCTTCACAGATGTCCTTTGCTCTACAGTTAATGTGTGGATTGTCATTATTGTCCTTACTCCCAATTACTAAAGAGTCAATTTCATCCATGCCTTTAACAGCTGTGGATGAACTAATCTCAGCCTGCTAGCCATCATGATATGGAAGTGCAATTACGCCATCACCAGTCACTCTCTTGTACAGTAATTTTCCTTCCGGGGACACAATTTCAATGGGATCAGGCCCCCTCTCAGCATATATGTGCATTTCTATAAGTCCCTCATAACATGTTGTCAATAATTCGATGTCAACATCATCCTTGATGGGAACCACACCAACATCAAGGTCATGAAAGGGAATGGAGTACCAGAAATTCATATTTGTTACGCCGTGGTCAATTGTTTGGTACATTTTTGGAAACTCAAATACAGATAATTCATCAAGGTCACGTGTTCACCAGTGTATCTAATTCTCGATTTTCATTTGAAATATCTACCATAATGCATGTGTATGTCTATGGTCTGCCACGGATTATCTCCCATTCTTATGCACCTAACCCAAAGTAATCGAGATTATTTTACTAATTCCATTTTCAGATGTGTCAAAAAACAGAGATTCATTTACTCATTTTCTTTTCAGATGTATCAAAACGGACAGACAATATTTCATACGCTCAGTTTCAAAAAAAAAAATCAACATCAACACACTTATTTAGAAGAATGAAAACATAATCAATACCAGTATGGACCACAATAGTTCAAATTACTCCAAATAGACCCATACTTTTTGTAGTATATTGCAAATTTTTAAAAAATTTCCCCCAAAAATTGTCAGACAAGCTTCTGACTAAGTCAAACCTTGACATTTTGCGCATTTAGCAATTTAAACAAAAATTTTCCCACAAACATTGTCGGGAGTTTGTCGGAAAAGCTTCTGACCAAGCCAAAACTGACATTTTGCAATATTTACCAAATTTTAAAAAAAATTTCCCACAAACATTGTCGGAGAAACTTCTGACTAAGCCAAAACTGACAATGGTGGTTCCTTTACCAAGTTTCAAAATATCCCCAATTTACTACCAAAACACCTGCCATCAAACAAATCAACTCGTCTAATGCCTAAGGTTCAGATATGTATTTTACCTGGTTAATAGCTATGCTCAATGTGTTGTGACTCTCGACCGATCTGTACAGAAACGCTGACCGATGTTGTCTAATGTTGTTGACCTGCAGCACACAAACACCTTCTTCTTGACTGTAGGTTTAGGGTTTCTCTCTCAAAACATGAAATGTAGCTCAAACCCGATCGATCTTCACCATAACTCACACCGATCAGCAATACAGTCACCTTCTTCTTCGTTGTAGGTTTAGGGTTTCTCTCTCACTTTCAGAAGTCCATTCCACATTGACTAATTACATCTGTAACTTTTCACATATTATATATAAGGGTATTTTTGGTATTTCATATTATTACCGGCTTCCCAGCCGGTCAGCAGGTAAAATCCAAAGAAATCCAAAGCACAAGGGGGTTAAGTGGGTGTTTCTAAACAATGAGGAGGTTTCATGTCAATTTCCTTAACCACATGGGAGTTTTATGTATTTTACCCATTTTATTATTTTTCGTTGTTTATTTCTTTTGTTTTATCGTTTCTTAGTCGGATAGTAGTCGGTCTTAATATTTTTCTTCACTGTGATCAGGAAGTGCAATTTTGGCGTTCCCATGCCGTGTTAATGTCTCCCGAGGTTAGTGGACGCTTACCAATCTTGGCGTGCCCACGCCATGTTGGTAAAATCTCAACATTTCACGACGTTGGTAGGAAGTGTAATCTTGGCGTGCTCACGCCTGTTAGTGCCTCCCGAGATCAGTGGACGTTTTATAATTTTGGCGTGCCCACGCTGTATTTAACAACCCAAAAACAAAGGAAAAATTTTAAATTTAAAAAAATTTTCTTTTTTTATTATTTTTGAAATTTTTGAAAATTTTTTTTACAAATAAATTATTTCAGCAATTAAATTTTTGAAATTTAAATTCTACAAAAAAAATTTTTTAAGAGAAATGGAAATAAAATTAATTTCCTTTTAAACCTTCAGCCTTGTTTTTCTTTTCAAAAATTCAAATTTTGGAATTTCAATTTAAAAAAAACCCAAAACTATTTTTTTTCTCTTTTCTTTTCTTTCTTTCTTTTTCTTTTCTTTCTTTCCTTTCTTTCTTTCTTTCCTCTTCTCCCTCGCTTCCCTTTTCTCCCTCGCTTATAATTTTCTGTCTATCTAATTGTTTTTCTCTTTTTTCTTTCCTCTTCTCCCTTGCTTCCCTCAATAAAAGTTACAAAATAAACAGCACCACCAAGAGACTTATCTTTCATATAGCAAACATCAGTTTGCACCAATTCTAATGGATTCAATTTTCTAGATGGAAGAAAATTTTTGAATGCAATTCTGTGTTGTTTCCCATAAATGCAGTCAACACAAGATTTAAGTGCATTACCTCTAACTTCAGTTAGAAGCTGTTTGCGAACAAGTGTCTGAATCCCTTTTTCACCCATGTGCCCAAGTCGCCTATGCCACAGGTCAATTGATGAATCACGAACTGCATTGACTTCTCCCTTCCCCAACTTGGCTTGCATTAAGTAAAGGGTATTCTGCTTCTTTCCTCTAGCAACAATGAGATTTCCTTTGCTGAGTTTTCATTTGCCTCCACCTTGCAAGTTATGGTAACCCTCATCGTCAAGTTTTCCTGTAGAGATAAGATTAAGGCGAACATCAGGAATATGTCGAGCATTTTTTAATATCAGCTGGCACCCTGTATCTGTATCCAAATATATGTCTCCCATGCCAATCACTTTGCATGCGACCTCATTTTCCATCATAACATATCCAAAATCTCTTTCGGTGTAGGTTGAGAAGAAATGCCTGTGAGGAGTAACATGGTAGGATGCACCCGAATCAACTACCCAATCACTGTCATAATAAATAATATTCATCTGACCATCATCACAGAACACAAACATACCATCATGAGCTGCCGCAACTGCTATAGTCTCTTCATCACCTTTTTCCTTTGCCTTACCATTTTTCTCAGTTTGTTCCCGTTTTAGGATTCTACACTCCTTCATATAATGTCCATTCTTTTTACAATAATAGCATGCAATATTTTTTCGCGACTCAGACCTGCCTCTGGATTTGTCATTCCTGTTGTAGGGTCCTCTACTTTTGCTTCTCCCTCTTCTTTCTTTCTTTTCTGTCATTAGGGCCTGGGTCTCATAGACAATTTCTTGTTCCTTCCTCCTGAACTCTTTATTCATCACGGCCTCTTTTGCAATAGCCATGGTCAACACACCATTCGGAGCTGAATTGCTGACGGAGACTACCATGGTTTCCCAACTATCCGGTAGTGAACTGAATAGTAATAAAGCCTGCACTTCATCATCCAGATTCAAATTTAATGTAGTTGCCTGGTTTATCAATCCCTGAAAATTACTCAAGTGTTCAGTCATATCTTTCCCATCTTTATATCTCATTCGAGCAATCTGCTTCAAACAGCTAGCCTTGTTCAAACAGATTTTCCTTTCATACATACTCTCAACCTTTTTCCATAATACATCAGCTCTGGTGTCATTGGCAAAATGTTGAAAAATATTTTGACCAATCCATTTTCTAATATTGCCAACAGTTTTCATGTGCATAACGGTCCATTTTTCATCACTCATATCACTTGGTTTGCTTTTATCCCCTAGAACAGGTTCAAACAAATCTCTACAATACAAGTAGTCTTTCATTCTAGACTTCCAAATTGAATAATTAGTGGCATTCAATTTTATCATGCAACCACTATCCGAATCATCCATTTTTAACCAGTACAAATGAGCAGCCTAACATGACTGCTCTGATACAACTTGTTGGAAAAGAGGTACCAGTACAGGCACAAAATATCAGAGTTAGCCCAGGACAAATTTCTCTTTCCCCAAGTACCAGTTAAAAACAGGAACAAACCAAATCACCAAGTAATAATACTAGCAGTGATAATAAAATGCAAGAAAATTAAAAGGCACAGGATACCAAGATTTTTACGTGGAAAATCCAAATTGGGAAAAACCACGGGATCTAGTCCAGTCAAAATCTTCACTATCACAATAATGGGAATACACAGGTCTATTCGAAAATTCGGACGACAATAATAGTACCAATATCAACCAAACAAATTGCTACAAAATTACCCCCAAAAACTATAACTGTCAAAAAAAGTGAGTTTGGAAAGGTGTTACCAAACGAAGAGAAAATCAGAAATTTGAATCGGTAGATAAGGAAAGCTAGACGAGAGGATCGCGTGGGTAAAATTTCGTCTCAATCGGGTTTCGAATCGCCCTCCAATCAAGACCTTGAAGTCTCTCTCTCTCTAGCTCTTTCTCTCTCTTCGTCTCACTCAAAGGTGACAGCTGGCCTTTTTTCCTTTCTTTCTCACACGAGGACCGAAGCTTGAATCTGTTCTTGTGGCTGCTTTTGCTTTTTATTTAAGCTTGAGAAGCCCTCAAGCTTTTGCATAAGTGGGTTGGCCCACAAATGGGTTGACCCACACCCAACAGCATCTATGTCTATGACATCATATATATAGTTGCAAAAAGAAAAGGGAATATTGACAGGTGCCGAACCTGTGCAATAATAATAATAAATATGGAACCTAGCTACCACTAAAAGCAGTCAATAATTAATCCTAGATACTGGAGCAGGGACTCTAGGTGTGCAATGGGTTACTTGATTCACCCTGTTCCCGAAGAGTTTGCTTAACCCGATATACCATAATTAATTAGTTGGCAGAAATTACTGAATAGTAGACAGTGGCAAGTAGGGTCGTCTCCTCAGGGACTGGAGATATCTGTCTCTTTTAAAATCCAATTGATAAGGGGGGATTTCACCGGAATGAAACTAAAAACAATTAAACAATTTTGACTAAAATGAATAAATAACTAGCACAAGTATAGCAGGAATTTAATCAGGAATAAATAAATTCTAGTCAAGGATACAACTACTCAGGCATAGTCCAATCATCCGATCATTGATGCAAGAGATGTTCACTTAATGTATTAATAGGCTAGTTATAGTCTGACGACCAATTTTTCCTTAAATTATTGATAACTAAGGTACGACCGTTGATTACCCCTAATCAGCAAATACTCCTAGGTACGACCATAGGAAGTAATTTTCCAATTGCATTAATAACTAGAAAAACTTAGCCCTAATCAATAACACGCTACGAGGGTTATTTAAATTAGATCGCATGTTCCCCTAATGTGTAAACACACCAGTTGCCACTAATATTAATCAATCAAACAATTACGGATTTAATTGACTAAATTGGCACGAGATTAATAAATCACATTGAACATCGGGCCCTTGACATCCAATTAATAAAATAATCCCATGAAAATTCAAGCAGACAACGTGCAAATATTAATAAATAAAGGAACACATGAAAACTAATTAGATCTCACAGATTTTCGGGACTGCGCCGTCGAGTTGACCCTTGACTAGATGGAAGGCTTAGCCACGCCGCATAATTAAATCACCACACGAATTAATAAATTGCAAAGGCATTGCGTTTTCTATTAGGAAGCAAGGAATAAAAGGTGTTTTTCCCGTTGGGGAATATTGTCGAACACCTGGCGTGTGTCAGAGGCCAGTCAGGAGAAGAAAAGAAAAACTAAAGACTAGGCTAAAAACTAAACTAAAAGATAAACTAAAACTAGAGATGTCTTCCTTCCCTACGTTATCCCTATTTAAGAAACAAAAGAAAGATAGACTAAAGCTATCTAGGTGGTCCCCACACATGTGGACAAAGCCTCCAAAGTACTTCTTCTCCCAAGTCTCTTTTCCGTAGCTTTCTTTGAAAAGCCCAAATGACTTATAGCTTTGTGGTCCCCACCAATCCAAGGGCCCAAGGATTGAAGCCCTTAGAAGTCTCCATATTCTCCATAAAGTCCCTCCTTTTTGGTAGTTTTCTGCTTCATTCCTGAAATTAAGTCCAGATACCAAATATGAGTAAATATCAGCAATTAACACAATATTTATTAGGGATAAAAGGGGAAATAAATAATAAAATTACTAACAAATTATACCCTATCAAATATGAGCAATTTTAGGAGTTTAGAAGACAATCTAAAAGGGAAATGAAATTTCACTAAATTCAATGGCACAGATGTAAGGCAAATTAATGCAATTAAAGGTTTTAACAAGCTAATGTAAGGCAAAATTCCAATGTTGTTTTTCACATGCAAAAAGGCATGCCTATAAACATAGAAAAAACTAGTTAAACCATAGATAAATTGCTTCACACACCTATTTTGAGGTTTCAACATTAAATTGTAACTATTTAAGAATTAAGCGTTCCATTTACCTAGGAGGTTCACTTTGTACAAGGCATAGAGATTCTTTTTTTTTTCATTTTTTTTTTTTACATTTTTATGAAGGCATTAGATTTAAATATAGCAAAAAGATAAGTAGCGGATGGCAAAGAAATGCAAAGCATTATAAGCAATAAATTTACGAGAAAATGTAATATTGATTTATGCAATTTGTCAAAAAAATTATTTTATGTAAAGACAGACTATCCTCATGATTGATGCCTAATGAAATCTTATATGATGCATTGAAGTCTTATTTGAAACGCTATATAATCTTATTATTTTGAAATCCTCTTTTCACATGTTAATAAGAATTCTTATTTGAATTGATGCCTAATGTGCATTGATATAGTACATATAGTTTTTAAAATTGATGTACACACTCATATTTATTAAATTTCGCATTTCCTTATATATTTATAAAGGATTTTGGTTTGGAGTAGTTGTTCTGATGAAGCAAAGGGGAACATCAAAAGCCTGGTTTCAGGGCTGAAAAGGATACATTGAACAAAGCTACCTGTGAAGTTTTTACGTAGTGGAATGTGGAGTTATTTTGGTTGCAGACAACTGATTCCATACACTTAACGCCCCCACTTGGGTGACATGCCCACATTACTGAGCCTGGTCCCTGAAGTGCTTTAAGATTCTTAATTTAGCCATCATAGTTTTTTAGTATTTTATTGTTTTTCTAGTCCGTGCTTCTTTTAAGCAAAATTCTGGATCCGCCACTATTCTGAGTCTAAGGTCCAATTTGGATACTCATAGTGAATGGCTAAGATTTTAGTTTGTGCTGTGGCTTAGAAAGATGAAGGTCATGGTTATCATCAACACTCTTTTTTTTTTTCGATACGATAGTTTTCTATACTATGGGGAGGGTGAGGGCCTGAAGAGGTCTTGGGGTAATCCGGAGGGGACTAAACCACCACCGGACCAGACGGGTGCACTACGCACTCGCCTGGATTTTTTAAGTAAGGCCACATTTAATTGTGGCAAATTGGTGGGAGGCAAGGTTCACCAAGTCTTAATGCATTAGTGGTGGTTGTTATCATGGCGGCACTCATGTTATATCTATGAAGTTTAACAAAGCTATCATTAGCAACTATTTATGTATCAATACAAATAGAAACAAATTACCATGCACGAACAAAGCTTAGCATGTCCTTTGAATGAAAACCCTCGATTTTAAAAATTTCTTGCAAGTCATACAAATTGTTACATAGACGAAAAAAATTTATTTACTGCATTCCAAAGTTCTCATCACAATTTTCAGGCTGCCTAACCTCCATTGGAGTTATTGGTAGTTCTATATGAATTGAATTAATTTGTACAAGAGATCCTGAAGACTTGGGTGGAGAAATTCCTTCCACGGCATTATTATTTCTCTTCATGTTCAAAAGGAAACAAATAAAACAGTTGCACCAGGAGGAAATTTGTTCTAAACATAATTTTGTCAACCATGAAATGAAACAAATGACCTAAGCAATGAAAACTGACTAGACGCACATAAGGTGAGATCGATTCAAATGGTTAGCTATTGTGGTATTAGTCACGGTCACAAATATTAGTGTTTAATATCTTTTGCTGCATATCGGAATAATGTTAAGCAATGCATTTTTTTTTATGTAGAGTGTTTAAAAAGATTGGAAACCAATATAAAAATCATAAAATATGTGTGACCAATTCAGAGAACTGATAATATACACTAAGGGGGCGTTTGGTAAAAGGGTATCGGAATGAAGTAATGGAATAAACTCCATAACTGGTGTTTGGTTCACTGGTATGGGAATTGAAATTTTTGAATGATTTCTAAAAATTTGGCATCTCTCCATTCCCTAGTAAAAGGGTGGGTTTTGTCCAAAACCCAAGTATGATTCCAAAATTTTATAATTACATAATATTTAGTATAATTAATATTTATATTATAATATATACATATATAATATATTACAATTATAATATTTTATTATAATATTAGTATATTATATAAATATATATTATAATTATTTAGTTAAATATAATTATATTTATATAATATAAATTTATTAATATTATATAATAATATATTTATAATATATGTATATTTATAAATGTATATTATATGTGCATATAATTATAATATATACATGTATATAATATTAATAAATTCTATAATTATATTTATAATTATATTTATAATTTTAAATATAATAATATATAATAATAACTATATCTAATATTAATATGCATTATATTTATATAAAATATTAGTACAATTAATATTTATATATTATATAATTATAATTATATATTTATATTATAACATTTGTATAATTATAATTAAATAACATTTGTATAATTATAATTAATTATATATATAATATTTAATTTAATTAGTTACAAAATTATAATAATGATATTATTATATTATATAATTATATATTATAATTATTTAGTTAAATATAATTATACCTATATAATATATATTATAAATTTATTAATATTATATAATAATATATTTATAATATATATGTATATTTATAAGTGTATATTATATGTGCATATAATTATAATATATAAATGTATGTAATATTAATAAGTTATATAATTATAATTATAATTATTATTTTAAATATAATAATATATAATAATAACTATATTTAATATGTAATATATATTATATTTATATAAAATAGTAGTATAATTAATATTTGTATATATTATATAATTATAATTATATATTTATATTATAACATTTGTATATTTATATTTAATTATATATATAATATTTAATTTAATTAGTTACAAACTTATAACAATAATATTATTAGTTATATGTATTATATAATGTATATTAATTTATGTAATATAATTAATATTATCAATTATACTAATAATTATACATGTTTACTAATAGAAATTATTAATTAGTTAGACTAAATTTACTAATACATTTATACTAATATATTTAATTAGTGAAAATTTCTTAAATCCCATTTACAAAGAGCCAATAACTATCATTTACGATGTGGTTTATAATATATTTATTATATTCTATTCCAAAAGAGTCGACGAGCTAAACATCAACTATAATGATGATACACATTCCAGGTACTTGAACCAAACAAATGTATTGGAATGAATGACTTCATTCCAAACTCAGGATATCCGATTCCGAATCCGAATCCGATTCCGATGTACGAACCAAACGCCACCTAAGCATCAATTTGACATGTTACATGTTCTCTAAATTGCATATTTTGACACTTCGCCTAATGAATTTTTTATGTTGTGGCATTTATGTCATCTTATCTAGAATGTCTTAAATATTTTCATACATCGAAGACTACAATAGGTTAATAGATATTGTATGTGTCATATATATGATGTCCTTCTACAAGTTGTGGGTTTTTTTTTCAAGAAATTAGAATAGAATTATTTGAAATTTTATATGATATTATATACAAGACAAAGTAATGGTAAAAGAGTTGCAAATCGGTAAATATAGTAAATAACTAATTTAAAGATAACTAGTTCTCCTTATTCACCTAATTCATCGTACAAAAAGTGTTAGGTGCAAAACTGTCAAGTTTGACTTCACTAATTGGTGAATCAAGTTCGAATAAACTCTTGCTAAATCAAGTTTGATTCGAGTATCGAATAGTTTGATTCATCATTCAATCCTAATCAAGAAATGAATAGAAATAATTGAAACTAGGTAAGAAATGAAGTCCAAATGACATAAATTAACACCTCACACAAAAAAGAAAAACCCACTCTAAAACAGTGATCTTCACAAGAATATAACCATAGTCAAATGTATGCATTGACACGTGTCAAGCATGTGCCACACTTGGGTGGGGGAATTTCTTCCACTACAATAGTATTTTTGTCCATGTCTAAAGAATATAGGCAAGATAGCTGCACCAAGAGGGAAATTGTTGTGTAACATAATTTTGTCAGCCATGAAACAAATGGCATAATCCATTAAAACTGACGAAATTTTTTTTTCATGTACAACATATGTACAATTCAGAGAACTAATAATATACATTGACATCAATTTTACATGTTAAATGTTGTCTAAATCACATATTTTGACAATTTACCTGACAAAATTTTTTATGTTGTGGTATTTATATCATCTTATATATAATCTCTTACAAAAATTTCATACATTGATGACTATATTAGGTTAAATAGATACTAAATGTATCATATATATGATGTCCTTCTACAAGTTGTGAATTTTATTTGAAGAAATTAGGTTAGAATTATTTGGAATTTTATATGATATTATGTGCAAGACAAGGCAATAGTAAACAAGTTGCAAATTCGTAAATATAGTAAAAATTGATTTAAAGATATAGTTCTCCTTATTCACCTAATTTGTCATAGAAAAGGTGTCAGGTGCAAAATTGTTATGTTTTACTAGACTAGTTGGTGAACCAAGTTCGAATGAACTTTTAGTAAACTAAATTCATTTCAAGTATCGAGTAATTTGATTAATCTTTCAGTCATAAAGGAAAGCTAACATAAATTAACACCTCACATAAAATAGCATGGACCCACTCTAAAACTATGATCTATACAATGTAAAGGAAAAATCAGCTCAAAACCTAGCTAAAAAAGGCCCGCACAAAATCACCAAAAGGGGAAAAAACCCAATTATCTTTCTCAAAATCCATTAAATTAAGCATGAGAAATATATGAGAAACCATATATCGGAGAAATTAAGTTTTATTTGATCAAAACAACCCTTGTCAGACTTAGAAATATTTTCCTTGCGACAACTCCCAAGAAGACCTATCATCAATCAATAAAAAAATGGGCCAAGAAAAAATATGTAAAACTCATAAACTGATCTAAAATCGTAGGTGACTTAAAGGGTGAAACATAACCATGAATTTACTAGTTTTAGCCTTGGAAGTGAACAAAAATAGTAGAGAGTGAAAATAAAATATTTAATTGATATTTTTTTCAAATACAGAAGAGACAATAAAGTACTATGTAGTTTGTAGTCATAGAACTAGCAAGAGAAGCCTTTCTTTCTTTCTTTTCTTTCTTGTTTCTTTATTGCATTTTTTCCAAAGTACTTTTGTTTTTCTCGTTTTAACTTATGTTTTTCCAGTTGAGGTTATAATTAATGCATTTTACATGTGAATTTATAGCAGGGGAGAGAGATAAACGGATCAACCAATAGGAAACTGCCAGTTAGGTATTAAGGTATAAGGCTTATTAGTATCTATTAGCCAAATGTGTAACCCTAGTCAAATGTGGGTATTAACACGTATCATGCACGCGCCACAAAATTAGGAATTTCTGTGACTGTTATTTATTGGGTAAGTGTGAGATAGGAGACGCTTCAACACTCAAGTGGGTTGGAATTTGTGCCTACGTAATACATGGAGTGTTTGAGATGACAGAAGAGTCTAATTTTGGGGCAGATACCCTAACGTCTAAGTTGTAATTAAAAATAAAAAAGTGGAAATTGAAATTAGAAAATAAGGATTGCCCTAAACCTGAAACTTGATATGGTGCAGCTTTGATAACAAATTTAAAAACTTGCCATGCACTAAAGGCTGGTAAGTATTAAATGGTGGATTCTCAAAATCACAACAGAAAAATCTTATATGACCATTAGATGTATTTTTATCATTTTTCTTGACGACATAATTTAATGTTGATGTGGGGATAAATTTTGAATAGTTAAAGTATGAAAAGAAGAAAAAGTTAAAAGGAAAAAGATTTTAAGCAAACGCTAATGCAACTTTATCATTTTTTTCCTCAAAGAAAAACTATTGTTGTTGGAAGTATGCAATTGACTTTGAGGTTTTTAATTATTGGACATGCACAAATTGGTCCAATTTATTTTTGCATAACTAAAATTTTTTGAATAATAGTTAGCATGGTAGAAGTGAATCTACAATCGTAATTTTGTTAGACATTACTCTTAGGGATGGTTTACACATTGTTGTGTCTCCAGAGGGGCATCGATCCCTTTGACGTTGAACTGGACTCGTTGGTTTTAGTTCGTATCTTGAATCGCTTAGTAAGTTGCCCATGGGGCATTCACACGGAGGTGCAGCAGTTGATGGGGGTGGCGCATCATTTTCCTCGAATTCTTCACTGTTACCGTCAGGCGAACCAAGTCGCGGATATATTGGCAAATTCTGGTTGTCAGCAAGCCCGTGACGATATATATTTGGCAGTTTCAGATTTGCCTAGTTTAGCGCGAGGAGCTTTGTTTCTAGATAGGCTAGGAGTGCCATCCCTCCACCAGGTTGTTGTGAGGGAGGGCTAGTTTAAGCATGGGCGCTTGTAACTTTGGTTTTTTCCGTTTAATAACATAATCTATTTTTTTTTTAAAAGGGATGGTTTACGCATTTACCAATATAAACTAGGAATCTAATTGACTTGTATTTGATTGATAAGATTTTCTTAATCGATATCTAATTTAGTCAAAAATGATTCCGAGATTTGAATACATAGGAAAAAAACAACTATAAAGAAATCTTCAAAGAATTTTAATTGATGCAAACATCTTTAATGCAATTAATGATTTTGCACTACTTGTTCCACAAAAATAAATATCATGTAAAGTAAGATCTATTTGCTCTTGAAACTTAGATAGGCACAATATTTCACCATTAAATAAATATTCATGTATGCAACCACCTAACCAATTAATTGTCTCATAAGTAATTGCAAATAATGTCAACAAGTGCATATAAATGCACCTAATAATGTAGGTCGTTGATGTGCAAGCAGGAGGCAATCTAATAAGTTTATCAAACTTGGGATCCGTATCGATTAAGTTGTTTCAAGGATGTTATTGAAAAACTTTATTACAACTGTACAATATATAAAGATTTTAACATACATGTGTTTTTTGAATTGTCTTATAAATACCATCCAACCTCTTCTTTGACCACCCACTATCACCCTCTTTACCACAGGTAACTCCCTTTCATACTTCACTATTTTTCTCCTCCATCCTTTGCTGGACACATCTTCTTTCCTCTTCCTCTCACTATCTCTTTCTTTGTTCCTTCCTTTTTATTTTCCCTGCTACTCTCTATTTTTTTTCTCGATCTCCCACAATTCCTTATTTCTCCTCCATTCCCTCAATTCACACTTTTGTTTTCCTAGTGTCGTGGCCCTCTGTCTTACCAATCTTGTTGTAGTTATGACCAAATTGGGAGAGAAAGGTAGCACAGCCCTCTATCCTTCCGATCAACTTATAATTACAACTAGATCGAGTATGATTTAGGTAGGTTTAGGGACTGTAGAAAGGAGGGTAACAGAGGGACGAAAAGAAAGGATAGAGGAGGAAAGAGATGGCAACCACAACCGGATCTAGAGGGAAAGTGGATTGAGAGTGTAACCATGACCGGATCGAAAGTGGATCTTAGTTGATTCTTTGTATTAGTTATAATTAGTCAATAGTGTAACTTTAAAATATCATCAACCAAGGAAACTCTATACTATACAAGTTGGGTATTTAGTTAAAAGTTTTTATTAATGGAGTTCTCATTAACACATCTAAATTATACTTAAATTACCATCTAAGTGAATATAATCACAATTATTGCACCCCTACATTTAGACACTTTTTCAAATTACTTATACTTTTCCCGAAAAACTAACATTTAAGACACCTCTCATAGCTAGTGCTGATTGGGCACTCATTAGCTAAACCATTAGTTAAAAACCAACTCCACAAAAAGTGACTTTTGACCATCTAATCAAACA
Organism: Coffea eugenioides; assembly: GCF_003713205.1. Lineage (NCBI taxonomy): Eukaryota > Viridiplantae > Streptophyta > Magnoliopsida > Gentianales > Rubiaceae > Coffea > Coffea eugenioides. Next base: position 1,954,819 of record NC_040042.1, read on the forward strand.
TTGATTTTTCTAGCTCCGTCAAACCTATTTTAAGTACCAATTTTTCTTTAACTCTATTGACCCTTCCTATCAAGCTAAAATCTTGGTTTGTCCTTGGTAGCAGGGAAGAGAGGGGCAAAGGTGAAGAGATGGGTTGAGGTTTAGTGAAATAGGGTGATATATGGAGAGAAAAAAAGGAGAAGGAAACAGGAGATATGCCGGTGTCATTAGGGTAGTGGCATGAGGGCGAGAGTGGCAGTAAGAGGGTAGTGGCTTGTGGTGACTTTTTTTTTGGTGATTTTAAGGTGATTTTTGGAAAGTATTTTTGTAGACTTGTATCACAAATATTGGTTTTTGTTAAAAAAAAAATGCAAATGCAAAAGAGCCTTAAATATTTAAGCATTAATGACAACAAGTATGATGCCAATTGATTGGTTTTTTAACCCACATTTTTACACATTTTTCCAATCTATAACATAGCTAGTAATGAATTACAAATTTGTACATTTTTAAAATGAAAAGTAGAAGGAAATATGGAAAGGATAGCTATAGGTATTCACATCTCTCACAGAATTAGCTAGTGATTTTTCACTAAACCATTGTTAGAAAATGAATACCATTAAGACATTTTAGTTCTTGAAACTTCAATAGCCCCAATTTATAACAATCAACTAAATATACAAGAACTCTACTAGCAATCCAACTAATTGGCTCAAAAAAGCAATTGAGTATAACTTGTGTTATAACATTTATCAAATGCATATTCCATATTACATATGTGAACAATTCCATATGTTCACCTAATAATATGGCCACTAATGTGCAAACAAATGATGAATCAAGTTTATTTCAATTAAATATTTAACCATTAAATGTTCATGATATGGAACCAAATGCAAAATAAATAGATTCTTAAAATTATTATAATTTATGAAGCCGTTACAAATATTTTTGACATCTTGCTCAAACAAAAAAGTTAATGTTGTTGAAATGCGGTGCTAAATGTCAAATAACTAAGGGCCCATTTTGATGGTATATTTTTTGAATGTTTGCATAAACTTTACTATAACTTACTGTAGAAATTATAGAAAACTTTTGTGTATTTAGGGTTTGAAAAAATTGAAAACCTTTTTTCTTCCTTTTTTCCCTTTTTTTCTTTTTATCCTTTTTCTTCTTCCTCCCTATAGTAGACCCTTTCTTCCCCCTCCCTTCCATCCCCCCGGCGCCGCCACCAGCTACCACTCTTCCTTCCCTCTCTTTTTTATTTTCTCTCTTTCTCTCCCTCCCTCCTAACCACTACTACCATTGCCGAAGCTGTAGCTTGAGCAGATAAAGTCTCCTTAATTTCATTCTTTAGATCTCCTCTTATTTCCACTAGATTCATCATCCTCTTCGGTGATGGCCTCTTAGATGAGCTAGATCTAGGAGATTTCTCTCCGAATTTATTAGCTCCTACTACGGGGGAGGTTACGAACGAAGATGTTGATGAAAATGGCAACAATGTGGAGGCAGATGATGTGGCATTGAAGAATTTCTAGCACATATTATTCGTCGCTAGATTTCCAGTGTCACTGCAGTTATTAATATAAGGCATGACGATCTCCGGTATGACTTTGAATTCCATCTGTTCTTTCTCTATCTTCTAGGCCATTTTCAGCCTTTCAGGCCATGAAATTTATTTTAAAAAACAAATTCAATAGACAATCAACTAAAAAACCTTTGTAAATTAAATTTGAATAATTATTATAAGAGGAAAATATGATCCAAGAAAGGAAAATTGGGGATTTTTCTCTAAAGAGGAAAAATTGGGCAGAGAAGATAAGAAGGGGGTATTGTGGGGGGGAGGGAGGGGAGAAATGCAGCATAAAGTATGGAGTTTTATGGGGGAAGGGGTGGAGAGAGAAGAAAGGAAAGAGATGAGGAAAAAAAAAGCAAAAAAAAAAAAAGAGAGTGGTGGCCGACAGCGGTGGTGCCGATGGCAGCAGGCGAGTGGTCTAAGGTGAGGAGGATGAAGAAGAAGAAGTGAGGAAGGGAAGAAAAAACTTGTGTATTTTTGCTATTTTGAGTGTGTATTTTAAAAATTTTGGGGTGTTTCTTAAGAGTTAATATCGACAAAATTGTAAAAAAAAAAAAAAACTTGCTTATTAAAAAGAGGGCAAAAGACATAGCTTCCAAACAAGGCCTAAGTTATGGGAAAAAAGGGGGGGTGGGGGTTTTTAAGCAATCCTTGCGAACATCTTTTCACATGCATCCACTAAGAGAACGTATGTTGTTGGATAGTCGAAAAAAAATTTTAATCAAGTATTGGTACTTATTAAATGCATGCGTGCAAGTAGGTCTAATTTATTTTGACATAACTAAAAAAATTTGCAAATATTGTTTAGCATGGTAAGTTTGCTTTCCATAGTACCGCGTCTAGTGCTTTATTCCATCCATAAGTAACTTCATTATCTTTTCATCCAAAACATGTTTATTGCAGCAACCTTCTCATAGGTGTTGATCCACATGCCTTGTAAACCCATAATCCCGATTTTTAGTGTATCTTGACTGTCAAAATTTTAGTAAACATCAATTGTAGAAGGGGGTTAGAAGCTTACTTAAGAAGATTATCAATCTCATTAACTTGATTTTGAGCCCAAAAGGGAGTTACTTTTTTGCTGATTTCCAGTCTAGCTAGTAATGAATCCAAGATTTCAATATTTTAATAATGAAAACTAGAAAGAAATATGGAAAGGGCAGTTATTGGTATTACTAGTTTTGAAAGGAGTTTGTAATGGTTCGTAAAAGATGGAATGGCAATAACAATATCAAACACTTGTGTAGACACCAAATTTTTGGTGTTTATTATTTATTTATTTACTATTCATTTTTTATTTGTTCTATTTTTATTTGTCACAATTAGTTTTATTTACTTTTAGTTTTAGAGCCATTTTAGCGTAGAATTTCTCAAAGGAAAAAGAAAAGTGTTCAAAAAAATATGTTTTAGTTGTTTTGGATTTAGTTTCATTATTTAAAAATGAAAAGGAAAAATGAAAAATTGAAAAAAAGAAAAAAAAGGAAAAATGAATGAAAATGAGGAAAATCTTAGTTTTTTATTTTTTATTTTTTGGTTGCTAATTTTGTACATTTTATTTAAGTTTAAGTTTGTTTGAATTATTATTTTATTGTTGTTTATATTATACTTTAAAAATTCCTTTTTAAAAAAAAAAAAAAAAAGATACGCTATTTGCAGCTGCGTATTGTCGCAGCTTGCAAGAAAGGATTGGGCAGCTCCTTTAGCTGCAATTTTGGGAAAGATGGCTGAGGGTTTAAGAGGAGGATTCCCATATAAATAGCAAAGGGAAACAGCAGCCGCAAAAAGGAGAAAGGATAGAAACACAGCAAAAGAAAAGGAAAGGAGTTCTTTAGGAGTGGACGGATAGAAAGAAACCAACGAGAGAAAAGGTTTTGAGGGCTGGAAAGCTGAGATAATCTGGAGGGGGGATAGGAAGGACGACAGAGGAAAGGCTGCAAGGGGAAGAAAGGAAAAGGAGGGGGAGAAGGCAGTAGAGTTGGCGGCTGCAAATCTGAGGAAGAAAAGAAAAGAAATACCAGAGCTGGAAGGAAGCTTGGCAGCGGAGGGGGTTTGCAAGAAGGGGACCGACCCTTATCATCATTGTTCCGTTGACGCCCCTTTGAAGATGCGGCAGAAACTATCTCAGCCTTCCCGGGGTCATCCGCACGTTCCTTTCTTTGATTGAGGTATTGCATTCACCTTCCGTAGTTTAAAGCTGCTCTCTTTAGTCATTTGCTTACATTTTTTGCTGTTTACTGGTTCCGTTTTAGCTTCAAATACGTTGATTGGTTCTTATTTGGGGTAATGAAAAATCTGGAGTTTGGGGGCTAATGAAATGAAGGTTTCATTCGGGTTTTGTATGAAAACATACGCATGAGAGGAGCCTCGAGTTCACAGTAGAAAGTTTGCAGCTTTGATCTCTACATGCTTAGACTCTTTGGGCTGGGTTTGAAAGACGGAAACCCAGGAATTTTGGGGTTGATTCCCTTCATTTTTTTGCTGTCTTTGTGCTGGAGTCATGCGTTGGTTTAGTAAAATTGAAAAGCCCAGAAAAATGACGTAAAGCTTCAAGCAAGTGCGCTTTGATGTTTCCTCGATTGCCGCTGCTCCATTTCTTGTTGAAATTGCAGAAAATTCTTGGAAGTTTGCATGCTTGGGTGATGAAAATTATGTGATCTCACTGTTTATGATTACAGCTTGATGACTGGTTCAGTTTTTAAGAGGAATTTGCATATTAAAAACACAGGAAATGAAAAGAAAGCTGCAGCAAATTGTATCTGGAAAATGCAGAAATGTTTTCGATGTTTGCGGCTGGTCTTTCTTTTGTTCGTTCATATGTTCCAGTAGCAGTTTCCTTGCGTTTCTTTGGAATCTTGAGGATTGCTTAAAAGCTTGTTTGAGGGTTTTTTTTGGTTTGGGCAGCACTACGCCAGATTTTAGTTTCTGTCTTTCTTCTACCAGGCATGCGCGTGAGTAGGAACTTAGAAAATAACAGCCATCAACCCGGATTTTTCTGATTTGATCTAGCAATGATAGTGTATTATTTGGTTTGGTTGATGATTTGGGGATTCTCTTAT
>NC_040042.1:1960429-2069565 GCF_003713205.1 Coffea eugenioides
GTTTTGTTTGAAGACAGCATAAGCAGAGAATTGGAATGTGTGCATCTTTAGTCATAGAACTTAAAACACAGGAATTCTGTTTCCCTTTATTTATTCGTCAATGAAATGAAATCAATGTCAAGGCCACCACGTTTTTAAGTTTAGACATCGATTGCTTTATTTGATGGAAGACTGAAGAGTGAACGCATACGCGCATACGCCCCACCAACTGCTTAATAATTTCCATGATTTTGTAGTGTAGCGGGTAAAGTGGCTTCGCCTTTCAAAATCACGCTGCTGTCTGTCTCCTTTCTATTCAATTCAATGTCCATCATCTCTCATGCTTTAGTTTCTCGTAATTGATTAGTACTTTTTTCTTTTTCTTTTTGACTGACTTTAATAGCTCCACTCCTCTTTGTTTTTTTTTTCTTTCGTTGGCACCACTCCAGGAAGGAGACAAAGACAACAGCAGTAAACAAAACGCACTAGTACTGTTTATTGGATTCCTCAAACACACACAGTGTTCTTTATCTCTACCGTCTTCGGAAAGAAAGCTCTCCTTACCCTTCTGTCATATAGCCGATATCTCAGAAGAAGCTTCCAAGTTTATATTTGGTTTGTAAGGAGCATTTGAAGTAGCAACTCATGCTGGGAAAATTGAAAATTTCAACTCCTTTTTTAACAAAGGAAAAAAAATGCTTGTTTATAACACTACTGCTTTACTAGCAAAGGAAAGCTGAATGATCTTATTGCATTTTCTTCCAAGGTTTATTAAGAAAACAAAAAAAAAAAGGAAAGAAAAAAGTTGAAAGCTTGATATCTGAGACTAACATCTTCACGAATCTTTGGATAAAATTCTTCTAATGGGGGAAGCAGTCACATAATTAACACAAGGAAATAGCTTTAAATCTAAAAAACTGTCTAAACACTTGCATTGACGTTGAGGAACCTTTTGACCAACACAAATACACAAATTAGCGGTGAAAGGATGCAACTCTTAATCATTTTTTATTTCAACTCTATAAAAGTCTAGTAGGGATGGGTTGCTATAGAAGATCATTTTTCTATTACTAGAATTCTTTACAAAAATACACCATAGTTCAAGTTGATTTGTCTAACTTTGTGCAAGAGTTGAGACAAATACCTTTCAAATTATCCTAAAGGATAATTGTCCAAAATCTTTGCATACAAAATTATGAACAAATAAAGTTTAAAGGAAAGTGATAATATATACACCGTCAGTGCATATAAAATTTACTCATATTCTTTCGCAAATTCCTTTTTTTTTTAGTACCACATCATTTGACCTAAAAACAAATGATGAGGTTGTATACACTGTAAGAGAGCAGAAATTAGTTCCACAGAAGGATGAGGTTGTATTTGTCAGTCAGCAGAAGGTGCAAAAGACTTTGTAATAGTACTTCAGTTTTATTTCTTCGTCAATGAAATCAACAATGTCCATTCCAGCCGCGTTTTAACTCTATTCTTTTCCTTGTTAAATAATTCGACATCATTGCTTTTGCACGATGCTGCGGTAGTCACTCCTTTATCTTTATCCGACCAAAGGACCCACAGTTGAAAGAAGGTCCTGAAGGCTGATCACCCCACCATTTGCACAGTCTTCTTAATAGCTTCCATGATTTTGTATTCTAATTTCTAAGCAGGTGAGAGGCTGCTTCGTCTTTCAAACTCGCGTTGCTGCCTATCTTCCTGTCTTCAATTTCCATCATGTTTCTTGCTTTAGTTTCTTCTAATTTGTTAATTCTTTCTTTTTCTTTTTGACGCGGTTTTTCTTTTTGATAAATACTGCACCATATAGGATCAAAGTTCATCAGCTTATGAATCTATAACCTCCTCTTCCTTAACAGCTTCCATGATTTTGTATTGTAAGCAGGTAAGAGGCAGCTTCGTCTTTCAAACTCACGTTGCTGCATATCTTCTTGTCTTCAATTTCCATCATGTTTCTTGCTTTAGTTTCTTCTAATTGGTTAATTCTTTCTTTTTCTTTTTGATAAATACTGCACCATATAGCATCAAAGTTCATCAGCTTATGAATCTATAACCTACTCCTCCTTCTACCTTTCAAGATACAACAAGTGGACTGTCCTATAAACCAGAAGCCGCCTTCCCCTCATTCTTAAGTTAAAGAGAAAGACTGAAAATGGCAGAAGAAATCTTCTCTTTGTGCTTGGATCAATCCTCAAACTTTCTGCGGCGAAGGAGGGACGACTAAGTGGGAGGCGCTCGGCTAAAGAGGGTCCATTCATCCAGCGGAACGAGGTGGCCGCCACATGGAGAGCTCTTCCTGAGAGAGGCAGAAGCAAAAGAAGAAGATGCTCAACCCAGACTCCAAGAATGGATCAAGCAAGTACGAGAAGCAGCTTATGACACTGAAGACATTCTTGATGAATTTGTAGCTCGCTTTGCTCGGCATCGCACAACAGGATTCTACGGCTCTGTTCGGAGAATTTTCAGCTCCATCAAGAATTTGAGAGCTCGTCATCGAGTTGCTAGCGAAATACAAAGCATCAATTCCAGAATCAATAGTATTTCTGAAGGTCATCAAAGATACCAATCCGAATATGGTATCTCTGCCCAAGCGTCCAGCTCACTTTCTGCTGTGAACAACACAACATGGCGCTATAGCAGAGATGATGCGCTGCTTGTGGAAGAAGCTAAATTAGTTGGCATTGACCAACCCAAGAAGCATCTAATTTCTCAGCTCCTTCGAGGGGATGATTACCAACTAAAAGTTGTTTCAGTGGTTGGTATGGGAGGACTTGGCAAAACTACCCTAGTGAAAAGAGTCCACGAGGATCCTGAAGTCAGAAGGCATTTCCCAGTTCGTGCTTGGGTAACTGTCTCTCAAACATGCGACTTTCAGTACCTCCTGAAAGACTTGATTCGGCAGTACACAAGGAAGGGAAGAAACCAGTCCCACAATCGATCGAATCTTCGAATACCACGAGCTGAAAAAAATTATCAAAGATTTTCTTCAACAAGCTGGAAGGTATGCAATTGTTTTTGATGATGTATGGGACGTGGAATTTTGGAATACCATCAAAACAAATTTGCACTGCCCGAGAGTAGCTATGGCAATCGTGTCATGCTAACAACTCGAAGAGCTGATGTAGCCTCTGCCTCTTGCATTGAATCTCGGGGTCTTGTCTACAGAATGGAGCCACTCTCTGTAAAGGATTCGAGGACCCTGTTTTGCAACAAGATCTTTAACGGTGGTAATTGCCCTGGCCATTTGATGGATGTTGCCAAAGGTATATTGGACAAATGTGAGGGCTTGCCCCTTGCAATCCTTGCAATCAGTGGGCTTTTGGCTTCGAAAGATGTAAACAGAATAGGCGAATGGGAGATGGTTCGACGCAGCCTTGGGGGTGAATTAGAAGGCACGGGTAAGCTGGACAGAGTTAAAAAGATACTTTCTCTCAGTTATAGCGACCTGCCTTGGCATCTCAAGATATGTCTGTTGTACACAAGCATTTATCCAGAGGATTACAAAATAGGGTGCCTAAGACTTGTTAACTTATGGATTGCTGAGAGGTTTGTAGAATGGAGAGAAGGAATCAATATTGAAGATGTAGCCTGGGGTTATTTTAGCGAACTCGTCAATAGAAGCCTCATTCAAGTGACTAGTGTGTTTTATGAAGGAATACCCGGATATTGTCGAATCCATGACCTATTGCGAGAAATTGTCGTTTCCAAGTCAAGAGAAGAAAATATGGTCACAATTACTACTGGACAACCAACAAGGTGGCCGTCCGAGAAGGTACGCCGTCTAATAGTCCATAGTAGTAGTAACAATGCCCAGCAAAGACCAAATTATTGCTTTGACCACCTTCAGTCGTTCGTTACAATTGGATCGAAAAACCCACTCCTGTCCAGAATGTTGTTATCTGATGTTTTAAGGAGTAGCAAGTTGTTAAAGGTTTTGGATTTGAGAGGTCAAAAGAAACAGAAGGAAATACCAAATGAGATTTTCAAGATGTTTCATCTCAAGCATCTGGACCTATATGGTACAGGAGTGGAGAGAGTCCCAAAAGGCATTGGGAAGCTTCAACACTTGGAGTATCTGAATTTGGGAAAAACCGGAGTTAGGGAATTACCCATGGAAATCCTAAAGCTGCAAAAACTTCGGTTTCTCAAAGTATATCAACAAGTTGATCCTTCAGATGATAATTATGGATTTCATGGATTTAAAGCTCCATCGAATATTGGAGGGCTTCTTGCCCTAGAAATATTAAGTTTCATAGATGCTAGTAGTGGATATATAATCATTAAAGAAATAGGAAAGCTGGCCCAATTAAGAGAATTACGTATTACTAAGTTAAGAAGAGAAGATGGAAAAGAGCTCCACTACTCCCTTGCCAAACTCACCAATCTTCAGGTATTAAGCGTTGAATCAATTGGAAAAGGTAATGATCATGAGATAATCGATCTAAATCATCATCATCATCCTTCTTCTTCTTCTTCGTTTCTTCAATCTCTTCGTATGCTGATTTTGCGTGGCTGCTTAGAAAAGATGCCACAATGGGTAGCTCATCTTAGAGGCTTGATAAGAATAGATTTGAATTGGAGTAGGTTAAGGGGTGAGGAGGATCCGCTTGAATCCCTCCAACATTTGCCCAATTTGGGTGAAATTAATTTCTGTGGATCTTACCAGGGAGAAGGGTTGTGTTTCAAGGCTGGAGGGTTCCTAAATCTGAAGTGGATGCACTTAAGGAGAATGGAAGGGTTGAGATGGATGAGAGTGGAGGAGGGTGCATTGCCTCGTCTCCAAAAACTATTTCTGCAACAACTTCCATTACTAGAGGAGTTACCATTGGGTATTCAGCACTTGAGGCATCTTCAACGGCTGTCTTTGTATGAGATGAGTTCTCAATTGAGAGAGAAGTTGTTAGAGAATCAGAAGGAAGAAAGTGAAGATTACACAAGAATCGCACACATTCCTGAAATTCTCATTGGTTACTATACGGATGATAGGAAATGGAGAGACTGCTGGCTGTGGGAGGAGAAGAAAACACAGCAGCCGCCGTGGCTTCCCGTTCTCTAGTTTGTGGACAACACTGCCTTCTCTTCTTTTGTTTTTATTTTTTATTAGTAATTTTCTTCCCCTTCTGTGTCTTACCTTCTTATTTATTGTATGTATTGTGTATAATGCTTGCTGTTGTCAATGTACTGTATACTATTACTTTTTTTATCTTTTCTATAATTGATTTAACAAACGATCAATTTTAAATTTTGGTTAGAGATAATACATAAACCCAATTTATCCTCACTTCTGCTTGTACAAACCTACATTAATATGGTTTGTCTAGTAAATATAGACATCCACCAAGTTTATTATGCGACTCTTTTCACGTGATAGGTATCCTCCAATCTGCTCTTTCCTTGCACATATGATCATTCATCATTGACTAGTACAATTACTTTGTGCTAATAAGCCTACAATGTGTATAATTCTTAAATATTTGTACATTGAAAAAGTTCTATATCATTTTGTCGAAAAAGCATTAACATAATCTATACACCTACAATTCATGTAAAAAAGAATAAATTACATATAATCCCCCTATAATTTTCTTCAATGCCACATAACACCTCTAAAGTTTCATAATAGTTATATAACCTTTATGTGATTTTATGTGAAGTAGAAAATGGAAGGAATGCACCATTGATTAGGTGATTAAACTAAATGCGCTCCCAAACACTTGTGTGATGGAATCATAAAATCCACTTAACCATCTGTGATTTAAATAAATACGCATTTTACCTCATTGTAATTGTTACATTAATCCACATAATTTCCCTGCGGTTTTATCCAAGGTGGTTAAACATTTATTCGCTTTATCATTTAAGTAAAGACATTATTAGTATTTGAAATAATGATGTTACAGAGGTTATTTTTCATAAAGTTTACACTGAACCTAAGGGAGATATTTTGTAATGTTATAGTGATTATATGACAATGAGTGAAACCATAGAAGATTACACTTAATTTACCCTAAAATAAGGGTACTTAAAGTTAAGGGTGGCAACAACGACAGATGCCCGCAAGAGTAGAAATGGCGCGGGGGATGGGACAGGGCGAGGGGAGAAAATTTTCCCCTACGTTAAAACGGGGCTGGGGGCTGGGCAACATACACCCACCCCATCCCTCGCATGCGAAAAAAATTATATATATATTTAAATTTATAGATGTATATATAATACATATATATACATAATATAATAATTTAGCTATAATCCAATTCTTTATATTTAATAATATAATTAATAACATAAATGTGTAGTTTTGGTCCCTAAAATTTTTGCAAGAGCAAATCTGGTCCCTAATATATCCATTTTAAAAATAGATTTAGGACATTTGAAGAATTTTTTTTCAATTACTAACATCATTTAGTCATGTCTAATTATGTGTCCATTAAATTACATTTCAAAACAAAGAAGCAAAATAGTAGCTAACTTTAAACAACAAAATTAAGAACTAATAATTCATATGCTAACTAATTAACTAATAAAAATTGAAAATTTTTTAACTAAAATTAGTTGAAGCACCCAATTCATTGATATAGAACTTATTTGTACACTCTATCCTGACTATGCCAAGCACAAAATCGTGACATTTACTTTTTCATATAGATTAACAAATTTTCTTTCTTTTTTTTTTCTCTTGATTAATTAGCTACCGACATGGCATCATGTAAACTGGTCTTATTATTGAAGAGTACTCGCTATTTTACTTCTTTTTTAAGATATTTAAAATTAATAAGCATGTAATCACACGTAACAGATTCTATGTCAATCGTCCTAAATTTGCTTCAAAATGATAACATAGGGGACCAAATTTGTTCCTACCCATATTTTAGGGGCTAAAATTACACACGTGCTAAACATTGAGAATCAAATTTGCAATTTTCAAAATTTTAATGACTAAAACTGCATAAAGGCAAAATATTAGAGACCAAATCTGTATTTTCCCTTTATTTACTAAAACATAATTTCCCTGCAGTTTTATCCAAGGTGGTTAAACATTTTATTCATTAAACACATAAAAATCTTTTTTTTTTTTTATCAGGATACATTCTAGCTAACTATAGTCGATATTTATTTAGTCCTTGCACATATGTAGCCAGATTTTCCCACATATTAATTATTCTTGCATAGGTAAAACTACAAAAGGACAGATTCATTTGTAAGCTCCGGCTTCCGCTAACCAAACTCCCATTTAGTTCCACATATATCATTACAATGAGGTAAACAGTAAGACCCCATAATACCAAATGCTGAGATGATATGGGAAATCAGAACAAAAATCATGATATTGGATGAAGCGATTTGGGAAAACCTTGGTAGGTTGAAAATTTAATTCAACGATTTAAAGGTGAATATAATCTAGCCAACAAAAAAGAGACAAAATTTGAGAGAAAAAAGAAGGAAAATAGAAACACAAAATTATGATTTGACTTTGTCGAGTGTATCTAATTTTTGTGACATTACAATTAACTGAAAGACTAATTAGATATGATAAGATGGTGGAAATCGGATTTGGCTCAGGAGATCAATTGTCTTATGCTGGGCATAGAAATAAGCCACGACACGATTGAGTGGTTCAGCAATTCCAACGAATTTTGTAATCCTTAATTGTAAAGAAATTTGATTCCCTTTTAATGTACTGCTTATCATTTTCTGCTATTCGTTTTTTGCTAAATTTACATGCTGTTCACAGACCTCTTAAATCAATGTAGTCTCACATTTTGTTCCCAAGGTTTCTTTGATATTCCATCCATTTTTATTACAAATACTAATTGGGCAGCAGAAATTATTGAATGTTAAGGAAATAAAAAAGAACTAAAACATGATGTTTATGTAGGAGAAATAGTAATATAATAAAAAGTGGGACAGAGAGTGGCACAGAATATGAGACAGAAGATCCGTTGCGCTTTTCTGTGTATTAGGTATACCACAGGTGATTTTTTTTGTTTTTAGCCCAATTTTTTACTTAATACTAATATATGCGTACTAAAAACGTGCTCTTTAAGAGATTCATAATACTTTTTAAGAGACTCATAGTACCAATTTATTATGCTTTGTTTCATGTTTGAAGTACTCTTTAAACTTGGATATTTCACAAATAAAATTTGTTCTTCTTTTTTTGATGAATAAAAAAGTAATAAATCTTTCATTTTTGTAACTGCTAGCATATTTGATATTGTTTATTGATGAAATGCAATGCAATTTGTCCATTTATTAGAGAGGAGTGTAATTGTGGCATCACAAAAGCTAATTAGACTATTAACCACTAAGATTCACCATATTCTTTTATAATAAATAAAATTTGTTGTTCTTTTTTCGATTTAATACCCCGCAACTCATGGGAATGTTTTTCATTCTTGCAAGTGTTGGCATAATTGATATTAATTGTTGATGTAATGCAAGTAATTGGTCATTCTTTTGTTGGTTTTTTTGGGCAAATATGAATCTTTATTGATAAAGGATTAAGCGAGTACAGGAATCAAACAATTCCTACTTACATAAATCCTATCACTATTATAGTAATGCAAACTCAATCTTGCTGGAAACACACATGAGACAATCCGAACTCCATACTTAGCTCCCAATTGGCTTTGGTCAGTGGGACTCCTCTCCAACTCACAACAGTAGTATTCCTAACTGATTCAAGGACCATACACACAATGGTCACAGCAAAGATACATTTCCGTTGAAATATGATTTGGTTCCTTGCGCATCATATCTGATAAATTGCAGTTGAAAACACCAACCTTCTGATTTGACCAATAAATGAGTTTGAGTTGCAGTTATCACAATACCATTTTAACTCAGCATCCCAAGGTAATCTGCTCTTAACTATTGCACACAACTACTGTGGCTTCTGCCTACTGTATTGGATAGAGCGCAATCAAAGAAAATATGCCTCATAGACTCAGCACTATTACATACGACACACTGATCTGACTCCAAAGCCACTCCCCAGGCTTTTAAACAGTCTCTGGTAGGTAATCTTCCTCTACAAAGCATCCAAGCAATGAAAGAGTAACGTGGTACGGTACGTCTCCCCTATACCAGCTTGTACCATGGCACTGGAGCTCCACAAACTCTCAGTTTTGACATTGCTGACTGGACTGTAAATTGGCCTGAAGCAGTACCGTACCAGTATACTTCATCAGCAACATGTGTGTTAGGCAAAAATAAATGCGGGGTCCTCCGTATTAGTTTCTTTATCTCCCCTGTTCTTCTTCTCCCTTGGGGCCATTTCCACATACTCCCCTGAATACAGCTAGAGACTCTTGAAGCTTTTGTAAGTCCAAAGTTGAGTAACAAATTTTCAGAAAAATATTTATATAAAGGACCAATAGGGTGCCAGTAGTCATACCAGAAATATGCATCTGCACCATTTCCAATCAAATGTCTAATGAAAGGCTGAGCTTCTTCCCAACAACAATATTCTCCCCCATACCCAAGAACCATTAACAGGAATCTTTGCTGCCCAAAAGGAACACCCTTTCAAGTTGTTGTTTTGAACCCATTTAACCCAAAAAGTATCCTTTTTCCAGCAAACATGCCATATTTGCTTCATGATTAGACATTTGTTCCAAAGTTCTAAATCAAACAGGCCCAATCCTCCCTCCTTCTTGGACATCCATATATCAGTCCACTTAACTTTTGCACAGTAATGAGTTCTAATCTCACCAGCCCATAAAAAGGAAGTTAGCATACTACAAATCTTCTTGATGACAGATTTGGGAAGAATAAAAGCACTAGACCAAAAAACCTGAATCCCATTTAAGATCGATTTTATCAATTGTAATCTACCTCCTTATGAAAGTTTTTCACTAGCCCAACTATGAATTCCTTGTTCTATCTTATTTAGAATAGGTTGACGATATATAAATATCGGTCTAGTAGATATCAATGGCAAGCCCAAATACCTGACAGGGAGTGAGCCTAAAGGCAGCTGCAGTGGATTGCAAAGCTGAATCTGCATATCCTCGTTCACACCAGCCATATATATGACACTTGTGTAGGTTTGGTTTGAGGCTGGACATTTCACCGAATTCATGCAAAGTTTTCTGAATCAACTGAAATGATCTCCTTGTAGCAGCAGTAAGTATAAAAAGTTCATCAGCAAAAGATAAATGGGATGGGATATTTTAAGTTCTTGACACTTGGGGTGATAGTTGAATCCATTCTTAACAATGTTCCAATTCAGCAATTTTGTGAATATCTCCATGGCGATTAGAAACAGATACGGGGATATAGGATCCCCCTGTCTCACTCCCCTTTCGTTTCTGAAGTATCCTACCATTGATCCATTTAGGTTAATCGAAAAGAAGGCCATGGTCACACATTTATCCACTAAAGCAATGAATTTAGCAGGAAAGCCCAATAACTTCATAGCAGCAAATAGGAAATCCCAATTCAGGGTGTCGTAGGCTTTCATAATATCAATCTTTATGACAGCTCTTGGTGATCCATCTTTCCTGTGATAACCCCTCACCACCTCATGCATCAAGAGAACATTATCAAGAATGTGTCTGCCTTTCACAGGGGCACTCTGTGTTTTACTGATAATTTCAGGAATAACTTTCTTTAGCTTATTGGTCAAGATGGCCGAATAGCACTTGTGCAGTGTATTGCAGCACGCTATGGGCCTAAAGTGCTTCATGTGCATAGCATTTTCTACTTTCGACAGCACCAACGTGAGGATAGTACTATGAAGCGGATACTACGTGAAAGTAAAACAATACTGAATAGCATCGATCACATCATTTCCAACCACATTCCAATTTAATTTGAAGAATTCAGCCAGATATCCATCAGGTCCAGGTGCTTTGCCATCTTTCAGTTGAAGCATGACTCTTTTGATATCTTCAGGAGTAACTCTAGCGGTTAAGTATACACATTGCTCACTACTAAGTACAGGATTAATAAATTGCCACATTCTATTTTCATAGTCAGCTTCCCAGAGATAATCCAGAGAACAAAGCTTTTGATAAAATCCAATAGCCAACTCCTTCACTTCAGCATAGTCTGTGATCTTTACTTCATCATCATCATATAATGCCAATATCCTGTTCCTTGCAGGGTGTCCTTTCATCTTGCTATGAAGAAAGGAGGTGTTTTTATCTCCCTCTTTTAACCACAGCACTCTGGATTTTGCTTTGTATAAGGTCTCCTCTGCTTGCAATAGTTCAGCATATTCTTTGATAAGAGTTCTTTCCTGTGTGATTTGCTCAGAGTCAAAAGGCCTAGACTGCATCATAAGCTGCAGCTGCACCAATCGATCCTTTTTTTGCACAACTCTGCCACTAATATTGCTGAAAAACCTTTTATTTGACTCCTTCAAACCATTCTTTAGGTCCTTGAGCTTGTGGGATAGAGAAATCAGAGGATTACTATGCGAAATGCTAGTCCACCTCTCTAATAGAATACTTTGAAAATCCCTATGTTTCATCCAGAACTTCTGAATTTGAAGACATTCTCACAAATTTCAATAGAAATGGTGGAGTGATCGGACAATCCAGGCCCCAAAAATTCCACCTATGTGACAGGAAAATGAGAAAACCACGCCTCATTTGTGAAAATCCGATCAATTCTACCGTATTCTTTCTTTCTTCTCTTTCTTTTCTTTCTTTCTACTGTATTCTTTTGTTGGTTTAATTGACCTCAACTCAAGAAATGCTTCTTTGTAACTGTTAACATAATACTTACTGATTATTAAGGAAATGCAATGCAATTTGCATAAATGTCCACTTTACCCCCTTATGATTTTTGTATTTATCAACGTAATCCCTCTATAGTTTTATACAAGGTGGTTAAGTCATCATTTGATTTAGCATTTAAGCAAGTGCACTACAAGTAGTTCAACTAATGACGCTGCATAGACTATTTTTCATTAAGTTTCTAGTTTATATGAAACAATAAGGGGTGAAGTGGATATTTTGCAACGTTATGAGGATTATGTGGCTATAGATGAAACTATAAGGGAGGTTATCAGTAATTTACCCTATTTATTTTAAGCTGTGAAAAGTGATGAAATTTTTTTTTTTCGAGCAAGGTACTAAAAGAAGGGCTTCTGCCAGGTGCTTTGTTAATTTTACTATTTGTGCTTCTGAAAAGCCAAAAGCCAAAACTACCTTATACTGTATTAATTACATCAGTGCAGCTGAAGTTTTCACTCCTAATCACCTGTTGCTATCTTCAATGTATATGGTTCTTCTGTCTATGTTTCTGTTGCATTCAAATATACATCGGTCTCTCTACTTTCTTTTCTCTTATAGTTCTTCTGATGTTTTCATCTTTGTTTTTCTTTTGATATTTATTTTACTATTGTCAGCATGCTTGTCGTGTCAATTTCTTTTTATCAATCAGACGTGTCTATTTCTAGGGTTTGTATTTTGTTTCTTCTAGTCATAATCTATCACTAGATTTAATCAATCAGAGGTGTTCATCTTTGTTTTTTTTTTTTAATCATTTATTTTACTATTATCTGCATGCCTATCGTGTCTATTTCTGGTGTTTGGATTCATATTTTGTTTCTTTAAGTCGTAAATTGTCACTAGTTTTATGTATTTTCATTCCTTTGCAATCTTTTAACTTGCATGATGACATGTTATTTTCCACTGAATAATGAACTTTTTTCGTTAAATTTTATGATCTCGCATTCATATTTGCATCATGTTGTTTATGTACTGTATTTCACTTTTATCTTTTTGTTTCTTTAGCTTTTCTGTATTTGGTTTAGAAAATAATCCCTTGCACACAATTTCAAATAAGAATTCAATCTTTATTATTTCTTTTTTCTACCACTTGCAGGTTTTTTGTCTTTATAACTTCTTTTCTACCAGGAAGAAGCACTTGCGATGCATATTTCATTTGGATATACAATTTAGAAAAAAAATTCATATTATCCACAGAATATATTTTCTAATCGCCTTTTTATTACATATACATCATATTAAAAAAGTGCTATATAAATAACATCAAAAAATTCTAAGATAAGCTTCAATTTAGACAAACCTGTTGTTTAAGTCATGATCTAAATCTTAGCATTTTTTTTTCTTTATTATTTCTTTTCCCACTAGGAAGAAGCACTTGCGGTGCACCTATTCTTTAAGCAATGATCTACATTTTTTTTTACTTATTTATGAACTAATACAATATTATTTTGAATTTTGCCTCAATTTAATGAAAGAAGTTAATGGGCAATTACATATTTTTTCTTTAAAAATTTT
This sequence comes from Coffea eugenioides, assembly GCF_003713205.1. Classification (NCBI taxonomy): domain Eukaryota; kingdom Viridiplantae; phylum Streptophyta; class Magnoliopsida; order Gentianales; family Rubiaceae; genus Coffea; species Coffea eugenioides. Next base: position 1,973,677 of record NC_040042.1, read on the forward strand.
TTGGCAAGGAGAAGTAGGAAGGATGGGGACGGAGAGGGGGAATTTAAACTTGGGACCTTTAAATTTTGAAATCTCAAGTTTAACCACTAAATCATATATATATATATATATATATATATATATATATATATCATTAAAATATAATTAAAACAAGAAGGTAGGTGTACTATTAAAGTTTTAAAGTTATTATTCACCACTTGAGTTGCAACACTTTGATAGAAAAAATTATCTTTGGATCCGCCTCTTATTTTGTGCATTACCAAATAGACAAAACCTTTACACGTATACATTCTTAATTACTAGTATTTTCTACTTATATGTGAAATAAGTTCGCAAAACTTTTATATCTAGGTGCCAAATGTGCCCTTGGTAACTCTAATTAATCAATCTGGTTCTTCCCTATCTATCCACCCTCCCATTTTTTACCCAAAAAGAAGAAAGGGATGACTGACGAATCGCAGGCATCACTGAAGTTAGTATTGCTTTCTGGGCAGATAGAAGATGGAAGGGCTTTGGCCACTTGACAGCTTGGCGCTAAGGCTCGGCATCTCTATCTCTTTTGTCTTCTCGCTTAGCTATTTGCTCCTGTTGCATTGCAATATTGCACATGGGATCATGGGTTATAAATAACTTCTGCTAATAAATTTTACTTCTGCTAATAATTTTTTGTTTGTTTGCCTTCTTTTTTTTTTTTGTTTGTTTGCCTCTTGACAAGACGTCAACCTGTGCAATAATAAATACCTACTCGAGAAAAATACAGATTTTGCATATAGCGGTGAGCAGGGTCGAATCCACAGGGACTGGGAATAATTCGTTTCTTCTAGAGTTCAAAGTATATGAGGGTTTTAGGATTAAATGCTAACTAAACAATTTAACTGCAGAAAAGTAATTAATTAAAAGAAATAATTAGGAGAGTTCTAGCCAAGGGTACACTTCAGAAATGGTTCATGCACTGATCATTGATGCAGAAATAATTCCAACATTTATTAATAGATCAGTTATAGTTGTTATACACGCGATAAACAACCAACCCTTCCTTAATTTATCGATAGTCAAGGTACGACCGTTAACTATTTCCCTAACCCAAAAACAACCCTAGGTACGACCGTAGGATTTAATTTCTGGTTTGCATTAATAATTAGAAAGGCCCAATCCTAATTAACAAACACGCTACGAGGGTTTGTTTAAATTAGATCGTATGTTTCCCTGACATAAACCCAATTACGCCAGTTGCTACTGGGATAGAGGTAACGAACAATTACGGATTCAATTACCTCTATTTAGCAAAATAGCCTATATGAATAATCAATTATTGCGCACTAATCAATCATCCACACGAGCTATAACGGTTAAAAGCAGGAAACATATGAATACCAATAAATGGAGGAAGCAATTAAAATAAATTAGATCTCACAGAAATTGTTGAATCAAATCTTCAGTTGTCCCCTTGACTAGAAGTAGGAGGTTAGTCCTCCATTAACGGAGAACAACCATGCGAAATTGCAGAAGTCATTTTCTAAAACAAAGCTATATTTCCGTCGTCCTCCTAGAAGAGACGGCAACGAAGAAAAAAGGACAAACTAGACTATGCTAAAAAGCTAACTCCTTAAAACTAGTGATAAGAGCTTCTGTGTACGTTTGTTGCTCTTTTAAAGCCAAATGACTAATGCCTTCCCTATTCTCCGCGGTCCCCGCCGCATAAGTCAACAAAGGGTACCAAAGGGCTAGGCCCTACTCAATGTTTCCTCTCTTCCCGTTTGCTATTGCTAGTAGAGCCCTTAGTACCAATTAATTCTTCATCAGCCATTCCGTTTCTTCCTCTCCTTGTGGGCCAAGTCCATGGAGCCTTTTTGAAGTCTCCCACTTATGGAGCAAGTCCCTCCTTTTTTGTAGTTTTTTGCTTCAATCCCTGAAATTAAGTCCAAATACCAAATATAAGTAAATATTACTAATTAAAATAATATTTGACAAGGACAAAGGGGAAATTAACAATAAAATTACTAACAATTAACACCTTATCAATTCCCCCCACACCTAAATCATGCTTGCCCTCAAGCATAATTAACTCAGAAATGCAATAAAGATACTAAGCAAATCACAGCAGTTCATACAAAAAATGGCATCCCAAATTCCCCAATAACCTCATCGAAATCAGAATATACCAAATCAACAACGCTCACAATTCAAAGTGCACTCATTCACTCCAAAGTGTATATGAAATGTATATAAGATGGCTCTCAAATCAACACAATAGAATGACACTACCATAAGCTTGCTCATAAATCATATCTCCACCACTTACTTATGAATTTAAATGCAACAATCAAGGGACTTCGCAAGGTTGTAATGGGGTTAGGGTGAGAAGGTAGGATAAAAGGAATCAAAAGGGTGTAAAAGTATAAAGAAAGTGCTCAGAGATTCAATACACAGATGCTTTGCACATTTGAAACTTCAAGGCACCTCAACCATCACACAAGTGAAGTAAATTAGCACTTGCCACAACCTTCGACTTTTCTTTCTCCTCTTTTCATTCATCTACCTCCCTTTTTTTTTCTTTTCTTTTTTTTCTCTTCTTTTTTTTTTCAAATCAATTTTGTACAATAACTCCCAACCAGCACCATAAAATCGACTTTACTTGCTGATTTCCTGCACTTTGTCTTCTTTTCACATTTTTTTTTTGTGTTTTTCTCTTTTTTGTGTTTTTCTTTTTTTTCATAGATAGGTGTAGTACCTCTCAAATAATACTCCAAAATTCTGTATAATGAAATCAAAGCACTTCTTTATACGCGGTTCAAAACGAAAGTCTAAAAAGTGGTTTTACGGCTAAAAACTAGGGTCTCAAACGAAGAATAAGGGTTAAGGCTCAACTTGGCTCCCTAGTGGTAAATAATCCAAGGGTTGGTTTTAAGAAAGTCCAAATATGGCTCATTCCTAGGTGCCCTATCATTTCAACGCATTAAACTCATTTAAATGTGGTCTTGACATGCATAACCGAGCAATTTCTAGAATGACAAACCATGTGCACTAATCACTCAACAAACGAAAAAAAATAGGCCCAAAAATCGCACAAGTGGTCAAATTTATGTCAAGTTCAGTATATTCTTCAATCAATTCGTCATCGAGGAAAATAGAACAACCTATGGCATGAACTTGCTACGTATACTCATATCTCAATTGCATTCATCACAGTTTAAAGAAATGGACTACTAAGGCAAGGAAAAATTTAATCAGACAACTAAAAACACAGCTAAAGCATAGTTAACCCTCCCCCACACCTAAACCTTACATTGCCCCCAATGTAAGCAAAGAAAGATCAAAACAGAGGTATTGGGCAACGATACTCCCCTCAAAACGGAGGAGGGCAGAAATGAATCACGGTTGTGGAGGGAAAGGCGGGGGGAAACCCACGTGGTGGAGATATTGTGCCAAATTCTGGGCCATCCCGCCCATTTGGCGTTCCATCCGCTCCATACGAGTGTCCATACGAGGGGGCAGGTCAAAGGCTAGGGAATGGTGTCCAAAAATATGTCAACAAACAGCCAACAAAGCGAATGATTCCCAGTCACCGCTCCCAACCACAGACAAGTGCAAAAACAGACAATAAACTTACCCCAAAAGCTAATTAATCCTGTGAACAGCAAAATTTTCCCAAAATACTACCAATTGAACCCAAAAACTAATTAATTAGACAAACACAGCAAAATTCCCCCAGACTAATTAAACAGGCAACTAGAGTAAAAACTTTTCCCAAATATCACTGATTGCGCACAAAATTTGACGATTAGTCAGCAATCAACCACAGATATATACCACAGCACCCAAACAAGCACAAAATTTCTGTCCTCAGCTAGCAAGTCAACAATCTGGCCTCAGCTAAGAAATTAAAATCTGGCATCATCTAATGAAAGCTAGTAATCTGGCCTCAGCTACTTAGTGACAGAAAATTAAAGAACGAAATCACCGGAGTGTGGAAGAGGCAGTGGGTGAAGTAGAGAGTAGGGGCGGCAGAGAGGTGGAGGAAGGCAACGCCGCGAGTGAAGGGCACGCGCTTTGGCTGGACTGAGCAGAAAAGGAAGGCGCTCTGCTGTGCGACTGGGTTGTGCCTGGAGAGGAGCTGGAGTCGCTCGCAGAAGGCTGGTGATGGCTGCTGATGCGCAGAGGGCAGCGCGAAAGCTGGCTTGGGGATCGCGCATAAGGACGGAGCTACGCGCGAAGCTCGCTCCCGTGGCTGAAGCCCGCGCGCGCGGTCTGCTGATCTCGCCCAGGCGGGGCACGCTGGTCTGAAGCGCGCGAGCGTCTCAAGCTTGGCTCCTGCCGCGCGCTGGTGCGCCTGGTTGCTGAGCGAAAGGCTGACTCGCGCGCGACTGGCTGCCTGCTGCTTTGCGCGCGAAGAAAGCTGCTGGTGGATTGGAGCACGGGCTGCAGAGGCAGCTGCGCGCAGAAGAGGCGAGCTGCGTGCGGAGGTCGCGCCTGTGGTTGAGCTCGCGTGCGGTCTGCCGAGGAGCTGGATCTGCACTCGACGGCGAACGGAGGTGGCGGCGGACGTGCGGACGGCGGCCGAGGAAAACGCAAGAAGAAGAAGGAGAAAAAGAAAGAAAAGGAAGAAGAAAGAAGAAAAAAGAAAAAGAAAAGAAAGGAGAAGAGAGCAAATAGGGCTACGGGCCTTTGATTTTTTTCTTTTTTTTTGACAAGGGCAATTTCGTCTTTTCGCACCTTTTTTTCTCAAGGAACCTTTGGCCTAGGCGCGGGCACCCCTAACTGCCCCTAGTCTTTTGACCATCCGTCGAAAATTTTTTATCCTTTTGCGTGACCACCTAGCGTGGGCACGTCTGACTGCTACAGAGTCTTCTGACTGCGGACGAAAATTTTCTTCCCTCAAACGTGACCACCTGGCGTGGGCACGTCTAACTGCCACTTTCCTGCCACCAAGCAACAAATCACTAAATGCAACTAACACTTAACAAAAACTCCAAAAACATAAGAAAATTAAAACAAAAGCCTAGGGTTGCCTCCCAAGCAGCGCCTTTCTTTAATGTCTTTGGCTAGACATTGTCCTGTTTATTCATGGAGGATAAAATCTTGTAGCTCGTCTTAATGCTTCATCCCCTATATAGTCCTGATAACCCTCGTAAATAGAGTAATCCTTGAACACACGAGCTACGGTTTTCCTTGGACTAGTAGATGGCGCCAAATAATCAAGCAGTGATCTCAATTCTTCATCCACTCCTCCATCACAAGTACTTACTGGTTTGAGATATTTTGCCATCGTGGCTCTTAACTTGTTCCTGTCATGAAACTCAAAATTTTCTGGTATAATAAAATCAATCTCACTAACATGAATTAAAGAATAAGAGTCAGGAAAATATTGATCAAGGAATGGAGGAGATGTCAACGCATTTGATGATTCTTCACTGGATTCTTTCACTTGAATGGGTTGCGGTTGGGGTTCCATTTCTTCCTTTTCGGCTTCTTTTTCAACTGCATCTGTAGATCTCTCATTTTGACACTCTTGCATCTCCTCATCACTAGTCAAGCAAATTGCACTCTCATTTTCTTCAAAATCAACAATGGTTTTCGAGGGCAATTCTTCAATTTGAGAAGCCAATCGATTTATTCTGGATGTCAATAGACATATTTGATCTGCCAGATTACTCATTGCATCCTTCATCATCCCATTTCTCATTTGTGTCTCCTGTTGGAATTGATATGTATTAGTAGCTATTGATTCAACTATTTCTTCAAGAGACATACCTGACATAGATGATGATTCTTGAGACTCATACTGCTCAAAATTCATTGGCCCTGTTGTATAATTATCAGTGTTTTGAAAACCGGACCGGACCGGCCGGTTCGACCGGTTGAACCGCGAACCGGCCATGGCTCCGGTCCGGTTCAATGCTAGGTTTGACTTTGTCAAGAAACCGGTCAAAAACCGGTCGGACCGCGAAAACCGCCGAACCGGATTTGAACCGGTTATTTCCGGTTTTTGAGTTTTCCACTTTTTTTTTTTAGTTTTGCAAAATGTAGTTATTAAGATTCGAACTCAAGACCTTTGTAATAGAAGACCAATGTAGTAACCATTGCACCATCACATCTTATTAGTTTTTTTTGATAACTTATTTATATAAAACAAATACTCATATTTCTTTTGTTCCATTTAATCTTCAACTCTTTCTCTCTCTCTCTATCATCTTTTCTTTTGCCACTCATTTTTTAATCAAACCTCTTTATTTTTAATTTATTGATGTTTTCTTCCATATTTTAATTTTGTTTTTGTCCATTAAATTTAAAAAAGTTAAAAAAGAATTATTTTTCTTTAACCCAATTTATTTAATACCACAACCACTCACTTTTATCTCATTTTTTGTTTCTTATCAAATTTGCATTTCTATTTTCAATTCTCTTGATTTTCTTCGAACTCCAAACTTCCTTTTTTAAATTGTAAATTTAAATTCCAAAATGTAAATTAAAATTTAAGTTCACAATGTCTAAATTCTTATAGACGTGAATTTTGTATAATTTCAAATATTGTGATATTTTTGGATTGGATTTAAGATTTTTTTGATAGATATAATTGAAATTGAGATGAAATTTATTTGTTTTAACTTATAATTTAAAAAATTTATTTTTAAAAATCCAGGTTATTCGAAAATAGTAAACTTTTCATCATATAAAGTATTAAATTATCCATTACATGTCTTATTTTGTGCATATATATATTTATATAAATTATTTTTTAAAAAATTCATTGAACCGGGGTTGAACCGGTCCGACCGGTTGAACCTCGACCCTTTCACTTCACCGGTTCAATTAACGGTCCAGTTTTTAAAACATTGATAATTATAACTGGAGTTATCCCACCATCCTTGATCATACCCGTTTGGATTAGAGTTATACCACGTTTGAGACCAGGGTGAAAAATCTCCATAATTATTGATTGGGACACCCAGATTATCTTGATATTCGGGGCACATACCGGTTGAATGATCCCTGGCATAACAAATTTTACAGGTTGCAGCAGCCATTCTTTCTCTAATAGAGTTTAGTGCCTCTGAATATGCAAACTTAGCAAAAAAACAAGTCTCATTGCCTTTCCTGGAAACAAAATCCAGTCTATCACCAAAATACGGAGTGTTAGAAGTCATAAACTATATAAAAAAAAAGAGAAAAATAAATAAAAAAAATGAACTCAAAAAGAAACAAATTAATCTGGCACCAGTCCCCGGCAACGGCGCCAAAAATTGATAGGACGTCAGCCTGTACAATAATAAATACCTATTCGAGAAAAATACAGATTTTGTAAATAGCGGTGAGCAGGGTCGAATCCACAGGGATTGGGGATAATTCGTTTCTTCTAGAGTTCAAAGTATAGGGGGGTTTTAGGATTAAATGCTAACTAAACAATTTAACTGCAGAAAAGTAATTAATTAAAAGAAATAATTAGGAGAGTTTTAGCCAAGGGTACACTTCAGAAATGGTTCATGCACTGATCATTGATGCAGAAATAATTCCAACATTTATTAATAGATCAGTTATAGTTGTTATACACGCGATAAACAACCAACCCTTCCTTAATTTATCGATAGTCAAGGTACGACCGTTAACTATTTCCCTAACCCAAAAACAACCCTAGGTACGACCGTAGGATTTAATTTCTGGTTTGCATTAATAATTAGAATGGCCCAATCCTAATTAACAAACACGCTACGAGGGTTTGTTTAAATTAGATCGTATGTTTCCCTGACATAAACCCAATTACGCCAGTTGCTACTGGGATAGAAGTAACGAACAATTACGGATTCAATTACCTCTATTTAGCAAAATAGCCTATATGAATAATCAATTATTGCGCACTAATCAATCATCCACACGAGCTATAACGGTTAAAAGCAGGAAACATATGAATACCAATAAATGGAGGAAGCAATTAAAATAAATTAGATCTCACAGAAATTGTTGAACCAAATCTTCAGTTGTTCCCTTGACTAGAAGTAGGAGGTTAGTCCTCCATTAACGGAGAACAACCATGCGAAATTGCAGAAGTCATTTTCTAAAACAAAGCTATGTTTCCGTCGTCCTCCTAGAAGAGACGGCAAAGAAGAAAAAAGGACAAACTAGACTATGCTAAAAAGCTAACTCCCTAAAACTGGTGATAAGCGCTTATGTGTACGTTTGTTGCTCTTTTAAAGCCAAATGACTAATGCCTTCCCTATTCTCCGCGGTCCCCGCCGCATAAGTCAACAAAGGATACCAAAGGGCCAGGCCCTACTCAATGTTTCCTCTCTTCCCGTTTGCTATTGCTAGTAGAGCCCTTAGTACCAATTAATTCTTCATCAGCCATTCCGTTTCTTCCTCTCCTTGTGGGCCAAGTCCATGGAGCCTTTTTGAAGTCTCCCACTTATGGAGCAAGTCCCTCCTTTTTTGTAGTTTCTTGCTTCAATCCCTGAAATTAAGTCCAAATACCAAATATAAGTAAATATTACTAATTAAAACAATATTTGACAAGGACAAAGGGGAAATTAACAATAAAATTACTAACAATTAACACTCTATCACCTCTTTAAGGTCTCCTTTTGAGTTTTGAATACTTTCAGTACCATATAAATAACAAGTTGGTGCACAACACTCTGGGCTTTTTTGGTAAACAAGTTTTTGACTAAGTTTATCTACTACAAGTTTTTTAACAATTTTATTTACACAAACCTCAAAAAATTTCTCAAAATTTTTAAATTTTATATTTCAAAATATCCAAAAATTTACGTATTTAAAAAAATTTTCTTACAAATTCTACAGTAAGTTACAGTAAAATTTTAGACAAACACCTTAAAAATTCATTTATCAAACGGAGCCTCTATTCTACTAAAAAATTTTTGGAGAGTCCTTGACAGGTTGTCAGCCTGTGCAATAGTAAAAATAAAACCTAACTACCACTAAAAGCAGTCAAAAATTAATCCTAGGTACTGGAGCAGGGACTCTAGGTGTGCAATGAGTTACTTCATTCACCCTATTCCCGAAGAATTTGCTTAATCCGATATACCAGAATTAATTGATTGACGAAATTTACTAGATAGTAGACAGTGGCAAGTAGGGTCGTCTCCTCAGGGACTGGAGATATTTGTCTCCTTTAAATTCCAATTGGCAAGGGGGGATTTCACCGGAATAAAACTAAAAATAATTAAACAACTCAACTAAAAATAAATAATTAACTAGCACGAATATAGCAGGAATTAAATCAAGAATAAATAAATACTAACCAAGGATACAATTACTCAGACACAGTCCATTTATCGGGTTATTGATGCAAGAGAGGTCCACTTAATTTATTAATAGGCTAGTTATAGTCGCCGATGAACTCTAACGACCAATTTTTCCTTAATTTATAGATAACCAAGGTACGACCATTGATCACCCCTAACCAGAAAATACTCCTAGGTACGACCGTACGAATTAATTTTTCAATTGTATTAATAACTAGAAAAACCTAACCCTAACCAATAACACGCTACGAGGGTTATTTAAATTAGATTACACGTTCCCCTAATGTGTAAACACACCAGTTGCCACTAATATTAATCAATTAAACAATTACGGATTTAATTGACTAAATTGGCACGAAATTAATAAATCACATTGAACATCGGGCCCTTGACATCCAATTAATTAAATAATCTCATGAAAAATCAAGCAGACAACGTGCAAATATTAATAAATTAAGGAACGCGTGAAAACTAATTAGATCTCACAGATTTTCGGGACTGTGCCGTCGAGTTGACCCTTGACTAGATGGATAACTTAGCCACGCCGCATAATTAAATCACCACACGAATTAATTGATTGCAAAGGCATTGTGTTTTTACTAGAAAGCTAGGAATAAAAAATGTTTTTCCCGTTGGGAAATATTGTCGAACACTTGGCGTGTGTTAAAAGCCAGTCAAAAGAAGGAAAACTAGAACTAAGCTAAAAAGCTAAACTAAAAAGGGTCTCCACGAATAAAGAACAAAAACAACTCTCTGCACGTCTGTTTCCTTTCAATTCAAATGACTAATGCCTTTCTTCTCTCCGTGGTCCCCGCACAACTTGAGAGTCCAATTCCCACAAGTAAGCTCCAGCCGAATTTTTCTCTTTTCGTTTCCTCTTGCTCCTCAAAGACTTCAACTCCTAATCAGCAAAAAGGAAATACCATCCGTCTGCTTTGTGAAGCTTGTTTGGAGTCTCTCACATGTGGAGCAATTTTCTCCAACAGGTCCCCCTTTTAGCATTTTTTTAATTCCATTTCCTGTAGATAGGTCCGAATACCAAATATAAGTATATATTAACAATTTAAAACAATATTTAGTAAAGACAAAGGGAAAATTAATAATAAAATAACCAACAATTAACACCCTATCAATTCCCCCCACACCTAAATCATGCTTGCCCTCAAGCATGAGAACAACAAACAAACACCAATATTTGATAGTGGCTACTGCTCTATCTACCATATTGCCAAGATACCAAGAAAAATAATAATCAAGTATCAATGGTCAAGTCCAAGAAACATCACTCTGGTTAGGTTCTAAACCACAAACTCCTCTAATTTCAGGTTAATTAATCTAAGAAAAAGGAATGACACACAACATTTATCAGCAAATGGTCCAACTATTAAGCAAAATCTCAATATTAAATCCATAAATCGACAAGCTGACTTTTATTATACACTAACACAATATTCACTTTTTTTCCATGTTTTTCTATTTTTCTTTTTTTTCTTTCCACTTTTTTTTTTATTTTTGATTTTTGATTTTTTTTTTGCTTTTCTCAATAGTAACAAAAGACTTAGTCGCTAGCCATTGGAGCCTTTTGACGCAAACTCTGACATTTGTCAGATGAAAGAGCCCGGTTACTCAGCTTCTATCGCTATGTGATCACGTACTCATAGCAATTACTACTTTTTGACGCGAGAATCGACACTTTTGGTGAAGATCCCCGGCTACTCGGTAGTAAATACTAGCGGAGTACAGTCAACTCTTATTCATAGCCAAATAATACCAAAAATTCAAAATAACAAAAAAATCAAAAGGAACTTTGCAGCTGCTAGCCTCATTTTTAAATATGAAGAACTAAGATTAATAACCGGACCAATTCACATGAAAATGTTAACGGTCCTTCCCTATGCCTAGGAGAGTTAACCAAAAATTATAAAAGTTACACAGTCGTCGATATTCACCACAGAGACATTCTTAGACTCAACCACATCCACTTGATACACTTCCATTACTAAAACTTGGCAATAGCAGAAATAGAGGCAACAATCCAACGTCAAACTTGGCATCACATACGAACTAATCACTAAAAAGAAGAAAAAGAAAATGAATGAAAGACACTAGCACCATAACTGCTCCCCCCACACCTAAATCCTACATTGTCCTCAATGGAGGAATTAAAGCAATTAAAGTGAAGAGGACAACGAAACTTCCCTCTCAAGTGGCTACGGGGTAGGCGGGGACGATGGAGGGAAACCGATGTGGTGGAAGTACGCGCCCAAGTTCTGAGATAACATAACTCAATTCAACCAGCAAATGCAAAACTCTGTCCACCCAAAATCTCAACAAAGCCTCCAATTGGACAGTGAGTATCTCAACTCAAAATCGACAATTCTAGCAATAGTAGATCCAAATTTTGACAAGAACAAAACAAGCCAGCTACCACAACCAGTGCCACTGGTGGACGCACAAGTAGGAAACAATTAAAATAGTCAACCCAATCAACCAGAAAAATTCCAATGCGTCACAGAGAGCAAACAGAGGATCAATAGTGCAACGAATGTAGCAAACAAATGAATCTCAGCAAGCGCCCAGCCAAAATAGCAATTGAAACCACAGCCCACCAATTCAAATATACTCTACCAATTGCTATCAAGCAATTCAAGGAAAATCCACCCAACCACTAGATGCGAACATTCCCATAAAGCATAACCGCTCACAGTAATAAGCATATGACCTCCGAAACTAGCATAATCCAGCATACTTCAGAGGAGTGGGGAAACGAGTTACAAATACCTCCACAGATCGATAGTTGAAGAAGGTGGAGCTGGTGATAGCTAACAAAGGGGAACAGAGGCACGACACGAGAGAGAGGAATGGCCACTACCTGTGGTGGCGGCGGACCGTGGATGGTGGATGGCCCGTGTGGAGAACGAGGGACGACGTGCGAGCAGCGGGCGGCCATGGACAGTGACGTGCGGTTGTTGACGATTGTGCACGGAGCCTGGGCTTCGTGAGCTGGCAGGAGTGGCGTGAAGCGAGGTAGGGGTTGCTAGAGTTGTGAGGGAGAGAGATGTGGCGGGTGGAGGAGCGAAGACGGTGGGTTGCGGCCCGCGGCTGCGATGGTAGGCCGCAAGTGAGTGACGCTGGAGAAGTTGGCGCATGGCAGCGTGGGCTGGCGGAGTCGGCTGTGGACGAGGCGCAACACACGAGCAGCAGCGAGTGGAGGAGATGGCGGCGGGCATGAGGTGTGCTCGGCCGAAAGAGAAGAAGAAACAAGAAGGAAAAAGAGGAATAAGGCAGCGGGGAAGAAGAGGAAGAGAAGAGAAAGAAAGAAAAGAAAGAAAGAAAGAGAAAGAAAGAAAGAAAAAAGGAAAAGAAAAAAAACAGTTGTTGGGTTTTTTTTTTCAATGTTTTTTCCAAAATTTTTTTCTGAATTTAAATTTTCAAAATTTGAATTTTTGAAGAAAAAGAAAAAGAAAAAAATGTTTTTTTTTGAATTTTTGAAAAAGGAAAAAAAATGTTTTTGAAAATTTTTTTTAAAATTCATTTTTGGATCGTCAAACACCGCGTGGGCATGCCAAGATTGTAAAACGTCCACTGCCATTGAGTCTTGAACTTAGACGCTTAACGCGTGCCCTCCTCGCGTGGGCACGCCAAGATTATCTATCCTGGTCATAGTGAGAAAACATCAAGAGTGACTAATACCCAAGTGAGAAACGACATATTTAAAAAACTTAAACACAAAAATAACAAAATCAACAATTGGGTTGCCTCCCAAAAAGCGTCTTTCTTTAATGTCTTTGGCTAGACATTATCATATTTTGTTCATGGAGGATAAAATCTTGTGGCTCGTCTTAATGTTTCATCCTCTATATAGTCCTGGTAACCCTCGTAAATAGAGTAATCTTTGGGCACACGAGTTACGGTCTTCCATGGACTAGTAAATGGCGCCAAACAAGTCAACGATAATTTGCATTCTCCACTCACTCCTCCATCACTTGCATTTATTGGTTCAAGATATCTTGACATCGCCACTCTTAATTTATTCCTGTCATGAAATTCAAGATTTTCTGGTATAATAAAATCAATTTCATTAACAGGAATTGAAAAATAAGAGTCAAGAGAATATTGATTAAGGAATGGAGGAGATGTCACCGCATTTGGAGGTTGTTCACTGGATTCATTCACTTGGATGGGTTGATATTGGGGGCTCATTTTTTGCTCATCAATTTCCTTTTCAACTGCATTTTTAGATTCGTCTCCCTGAAACTCTTGCAGTTCCATGTCATTTGGCCGGATAATTGCACTCTCATCTTCTTCAAGGTTGATATTGATTTGTGAGGGCAATTCTTCAAGGTGAGAAGCTAATCGCATTATCCTGGATATCAATAGATGCACTTGATCCGCCATCCCGGATGTCAATTGATGCACTTGATCCGCCAGATTACTAATGCTCGCTTGTGTCTCCTGATGAAATCGATATGTATTAGCAGCGAATAATTCAATCATTTCCTGAAGAGACATACCTGACATGGATGATGGTTGTTGAGACTCTTGCTATTGAAAATCCATTGGCCCGGTCGCATAATTAAAATTGGAATTATCTCACCATCCTTCATCATACCTGTTTGGGTAAGGATCATACCACGTTTGAAATCAAGGTGGAAAATCTCCAAAAGTATCAATTGAAACACTTAGGCCGTCTTGAAATGTGGGGTATGTGTCGGTTGAATGACCTGAAGCAAAATAAGTCCCACAATTTGCAATAGCCAATTGATCATTAGGCAAAACACGAGTCTCATAATCCCATTCAGGAATAAAGTCTAGTCTATCACCAAAATACGGAATGTTAGCAGCCATAAACTGTATTAAAAAAATAAGAGAAAAAAAAAATGAAAACAAGATGAACTCAAAAAGAAACAAATTAATCTGGCACCAGTTCCCGGCAACGGCGCCAAAAATTGACAGGTTGTCAGCCTGTGCAATAGTAAAAATAAAACCTAACTACCACTAAAAGCAGTCAAAAATTAATCCTAGGTACTGGAGCAGGGACTCTAGGTGTGCAATGAGTTACTTCATTCACCCTATTCCCGAAGAATTTGCTTAATCCGATATATCAGAATTAATTGATTGACGAAATTTACAAGATAGTAGACAGTGGCAAGTAGGGTCGTCTCCTCAGGGACTGGAGATATTTGTCTCCTTTAAATTCCAATTGGCAAGGGGGGATTTCACCGGAATAAAACTAAAAATAATTAAACAACTCAACTAAAAATAAATAATTAACTAGCACGAATATAGCAGGAATTAAATCAAGAATAAATAAATTCTAGCCAAGGATACAACTACTCAGACACAGTCCATTTATCGGGTCATTGATGCAAGAGAGGTCCACTTAATTTATTAATAGGCTAGTTATAGTCGCTGATGAACTCTAACGACCAATTTTTCCTTAATTTATAGATAACCAAGGTACGACCATTGATCACCCCTAACCAGAAAATACTCCTAGGTACGACCGTAGGAATTAATTTTTCAATTGCATTAATAACTAGAAAAACCTAACCCTAACCAATAACACGCTACGAGGGTTATTTAAATTAGATTACACGCTCCCCTAATGTGTAAACACACCAGTTGCCACTAATATTAATCAATCAAAAAATTACGGATTTAATTGACTAAATTGGCACGAGATTAATAAATCACATTGAACATCGGGCCCTTGACATCCAATTAATAAAATAATCTCATGAAAAATCAAGCAGACAACGTGCAAATATTAATAAATTAAGGAACGCGTGAAAACTAATTAGATCTCACAGATTTTCGGGACTGCGCCGTCGAATTGACCCTTGACTAGATGGATGACTTAGTCACGCCGCATAATTAAATCACCACATGAATTAATTGATTGCAAAGGCATTGTGTTTTTACTAGAAAGCTAGAAATAAAAAATGTTTTTCCCGTTGAGAAATATTGTCGAACACTTGATGTGTGTTAAAAGCCAGTCAAAAGAAGGAAAACTAGAACTAAGCTAAAAAGCTAAACTAAAAAGGGTCTCCACGAATAAAGAACAAAAACAACTCTCTGCACGTTTGTTTCCTTTCAATTCAAATGACTAATGCCTTTCTTCTCTCCGTGGTCCCCGCACAACTTGAGAGTCCAATTCCCACAAGTAAGCTCCAGCCGAATTTTTCTCTTTTCGTTTCCTCTTGCTCCTCAAAGACTTCAACTCCTAATCAGCAAAAAGGAAATACCATCCGTCTGCTTTGTGAAGCTTGTTTGGAGTCTCTCACATGTGGAGCAATTTTCTCCAACAGGTCTCCCTTTTTAGCACTTTTTAATTCCATTTCCTGTAGATAGGTCCAAATATCAAATATAAGTATATATTAATAATTTAAAACAATATTTAGTAAGGAGAAAGGGGAAATTAATAAAAAATAACCAATAATTAACACCCTATCAGTCCTATTTAACACTAGAGTATTGCTTTAAAAAAATGACAGGAAAATCACGAAGTATCTAAATGACTTACCATTTAAGGAGATGGTGAGACAAAAAGCCCCACCAACCGCATGGTCTCACTAATAATTTCCATGATTTCGTTGGGTAGCTTCGCCTTTCAAAATCACGTTGCTAACTATCTTCTTTCCATTCAATTTCCATCATCTCTCTTGCATTAGTTTCTTGTAATTGGTTACCTCTTTCTTCTTATTTTTGATTGACTATAATGGCTCTACTCCTTTTTTTTTTTTTGTTTTGCTGCAGTTTCTTGTTGAGTAAGAATTTTCCTCGTATTTCGTCCTTATCTTTCTCACACGGCTTTGATAATTTTTGTGCATTGAGTGACCATATAAAAATGATGAACATTAATTGACAAAAATTTATAATGTCAATAATGTCTTTCTATCTTCTTTCTTACGGTGTTTCTAGGAACCAACACTGTTATTGATTACTAGGAAAATTTTGTGCCTCTGCTTCTTCTTTTGTTTCAAAATTGCTTTTCTGGTGTACAGTGTTCGACTAGCTCACATAATGCATGCACCTTATCACATCTGACTTCAAATTATGGCTCTACGATGGTTAATTTTACTAGTGAATTTCAATTCATTAACTCAAATAGCGGATTCGTACTAGGATTTGAAAAAAAAAATGAACTAGTACAACATTTTTAGCCTATGACTCGTTAAATTAAGGGAAAACAAATCTAACTATATATATGTCTCAAATTTCTCTTCTTTATAACAATATCCCTATATAAAAATCTTCTTTACAAGGATACATTCTCACTAACTATAGTCAATATTTATTATAGTCAATATTTATTTAGTCCTTGCAGATATGTAGCAAAATTTTCCATATATTAATTATTCTTGCACAAGTAAAACTGCAAGAGGACAGATTCCAAGCTCGGGCTTCCGCTAACTATGCTCCCATTTGGTTCCATTTTAACCATTTATCATTACAATAAGGCAAACGGTAAGACCCCATGCCACATGCTAAGATGAAATGGTAAATCAGAACAAATATCATGCATCTTGTACGAAGGGATTTGAGAAAACCTCGGTACATTGAAAATTCAATTCGATGATGAAAGGTGAATATAATCTAGAAAAAGGGTAAACTTCAAAAGAAAAAATTGAACATATAATTATAGAATGAAACATATGCCAACTTCAATATTATTGGCAATTAAAGGTCGAGGATAATATATAGCATACATAAATATTTTCTTCATGTTGTTTGACTATGTATAATGCATAATTTAATTCTAATTTGTCAAAAGAGCCACTTCTTGTCCCTTATTCCTAATCTAGTCTTAGTTGTAATAATTTCACAACTTTGGAGAAAAAGAACTGAGATGAAAGATTACATTGGTGATCCAAAGTGCCAAGTTGGTGTGGCACTATCATTCATTTTACATGGAAGAAAGAAGAAAAATAGAAACGCAAAATTATGATTTGACTTTGTCGGGTATATCTAATTTTTTTCTTTACACATTACAATAAACTAAAAGAAAAATTAGACATCATAAGATGGTGGTGATCGGATTTGGCTGCGTGGTTAAGGGTTTATCTTAATTGCCTTATGCTGAGCATTAAAACAAAATTTAGCCATCTTCAACATTTTCATTCTCACTTATTTCTTCACATTCAACCTTGTCTACAAAACCAGGAAAAAAAAAGAAAAAAGAAAAGCTTTCCAGTTTCCTAAAAGTAAATTTGTAGACTTCAAAGCTAGGAACAGCAAACGAAGAGAACAACTCAGATCATTCCAGTTTCCTCCGAGTTCAAACATTATTATTTACTTCTTTTCTCCTTTTTGAATAACTAACAGAACCAAAAGTAATAAATATCCATCCATCAAATTATCTTTAAAAAAATAAAATTGCATTATTTCACAAGGTAATAATTTCGAAAGAATTGAAGAATAGAATAGCATAAGTAAAATTTTCACTTGAGTTGCTTATTATTGGACCTGGTCCTTTTTATTCAAAAAAAGGCAATATAGAATTAAATTTATTCTATCTTTAGTAAAGTTGAAAATATAAGGCCAAGAGTAATAAAAAGAGGTAAATATAGAATGAATTTTATCTCATCTTCAATAACATTGAAAATATAAGGTCGAGAGCAATAGTAAGGGCAGTGGTGGTTGGCTACACTTTTATGGATTTAAAAACACAATTTCTGTATGTTGTTTGAAGGTGTATGTTGCATAAGACGATTCTGATTGGTAAAAAGAGCCGCCTTTCGTCCTATCTAGTCCTAGTCTTTGGAATTCCACAGCTGGAAAAAGAGGGGGGAAAAAACAAAAGAAAGAAAGAAGCGATCATGTTTATAACAGGTTGTGTGCTAAGTGCTAACACTAACTTGGTTACTGTGGTGCCATGTTTATAAATTATAGAGAAAAATGCAGTTTTGATACCTGAACTTTGACGTAGGAGCGGTTTTAGTCCCCAAATTTTGGACGAAAACAAATTTGATACCTGAACTTTCAAATTTTGAGCACATTAAGTACCCTTGACAATTTTTTCCCAAATTGTTACCGAAAAAAGCCACGTGTCCGGCCAAAATGGAATTAAAAATGGCCAAAAATACAGTTTTGGTACCTAAACTTTGACGCACGAGCGGTTTTAATCTCCAAATTTTGGACGAAAACAAATTTGGTACCCGAACTTTCAAATTTTGAGCACATTAAGTACCCTTGACGATTTTTTTTTCAAATTGTTACCGAAATAAGCCATATGACAGTCACGTGTCCGGCCACAATTGTATAAAAAAAAGGCCAAAAAATGTCAAATGCCATTATAATACTAAGTATTAAATTTAAGGACTAATAGCGTAATAAAAAAAAATTCAAGGACTAAATAACATCACATGAGTCAACAAAACCCAAGAACCGATATAAATGAGCTCCAATTTGTATAATTTGTTAATATTAACCGATACTAAGTTAATTTTATTTTAAATATAATTTGTTATCATATATTTATTATTTTAAATATAATAATATATAATAATAACTATATCTAATATTAATATGCATTATATTTATATAAAATATTAGTACAATTAATATTTATATATTATATAATTATAATTATAAATTTATATTATAACATTTGTATAATTATAATTAATTATATATATAATATTTAATTTAATTAGTTACAAACTTATAATAATGATATTATTATATTATATAATTATATATTATAATTATTTAGTTAAATATAATTATACCTATATAATATATATTGATAGGTTGCAATTTTATTATTTATTTTATTATTAATTTCCCCTATTACCTGACTTGATGTGGATTAATTATTAGATTCTACTCACTTTTCGTAATTTACATTTATTTCAGGGAGTAGAACAAAAATATTACAATCAAGGCTAATTTGATAGTCATTGGGAAAGTGTTCAAGTAAGAGATGTCCAGGGGTATTTTTTGGAATATCAAGATGCGACCCTCTCTGATAATTTGCGAAAGACAGCATAAAAGGAGAAGAAGGAACACAGGGCTAGGCGTTCTTTCCCTTGGGGGCTAGAGCCGCCGCACAGAGCCAGGCAGTAGAATAGGATTTTTGATAGAGGGAGGAGTAGAGGATTTTTCCTCCTGAAGCTTAGTTTTCCTTTGACTTTTCCATCGTAGCTTTAGAGGGGTATCTTCCCACGCATGTCAGAGAGCAAAATTGAGGAGAACTTTAACTTTTCTACTTTTGAGCTTTGAGTAGTCTTTTGTTCCTTCTTGTATGTCGGACGAAATGAATTTCCCCAATTTCAAAGCACGATGGCCGCGCCTTTTGCTACAATTTTGCGTGAGTTTTTCATACCAAATATGAATTAATCTCTTCACCCTAGTCAAGGAGCAACGGATGCTTTGACTCGCCTAAAATTGTGAGATCGATTTAATTTCATCTTTTTCTTTTATTTATTGGTATTCGCATATTCTTTGATTATAGTGCTTATGATTATTTAATTAATTGATTGTCTTGGATCCGGATAATTAGTTAATTTGGTAATCTACTATCAATTAGGGCATTAAATCCGTAATTGTTTAATTACCCTGAAATAGTGACAACTGGCATGATTAGATTTGTGTCAGGGGAGTACGCGGGCTAATCTAAAATAACCCTGGTAGTGCGTTATTTGGTTAGAATAGGGCTCCTCTAATACGTAAGGCAATTGGGGAATTAAATTCTATGGGCGTACCTAGGATTGTTTTCCAATTAGAGAAGTGATTAACGGACGTACCTTAATCACCGATACAGTAAGGAGGGGTTGACTGTCATCGCTTGTTTGGCAGTTATAACCTATTTATTGGTAAATAATTGGAATTGGCTTAGTATCGATGATCAATTAGGTGAACCATTGCTGAAGTTATTCCTTGGCTAGATCCTTAATTATCACTCATTTGATTTTAGTAATTTATTATTTAATTTTTAGTAGCTACTTAGATTTTATTTGCATTTATTTGATTGGCACTTTCTGCATAAAAACACCCCACTTGTCACTGTGAATTTGAAAAGAAACGATTACTCCCAGTCCCTGTGGATTCGACCCTGCTCACCGCTATTTACAGAAATTAATTTTAGTTCGAGCAGATTTTATTATTGCACAGGCTTCGACAACCTGTCATATATTATAAATATATTATTATATATAATATATATATGTATATTTATAAATGTATATTATATGTGCATATAATTATAATATATACATGTATGTAATATTAATAAGTTATATAATTATAATTATAATTATAATTATAATTTTAAATATAATAATATATAATAATAACTATATTTAATATGTAATATATATTATATTATATTATAATATTTGTATATTTATATTTAATTATATATATAATATTTAATTTAATTAATTACAAACTTATAATAATAATAATAATATTAGTTATATGTATTATATAATGTATATTAATTTATGTAATATAATTAATATTATCAATTATACTAATAATTATACATTTTTACTAATAGAAATTATTAATTAGTTAGACTAAATTTACTAATACATTTATACTAATATATTTAATTAGTGAAAATTTCTTGTATCCCATTTACAAAGGGCCAATAACTATTATTTACGATGTGGTTTATAATCTATTTATTATGTTCCATTCCGAAAGAGTCGACGAACCAAACATCAACTATAGTAATAATACACATTCCAGGTACTTGAACCAAACAAATGTATTGGAATGAATGACCTCATTCCAAACCCAAGATATTTGATTCTGAATCCGAATCTGATTCCGATGTGCGAACCAAATGCCACCTAAAGTATTGCTGTAGAAGTACTGAATTATGACATCAAACCTCGTCCTCTAACACATAATGACCTATCTGCTCTTCTCCCTTGAACCCATGAAAGATCAAACAACAAAAATAAAATCAACAGCTCCAGTCGGATTTGCATTCATCTAAAAAATATCCCAGACATTTTCCTCTCTCCTTTCTACTAATTAGAAGTAACTTAAGGCAAGTAAACAACACTACAAGAATATCAAAGTGTCCTACACTATTCTAATTCAATTGCTAATATGTTTTATGTGATAATCAAGTCTAATGTGAAAGATTGCATTTGTGTCAGGTGGTGGTGGCGGGATTTGACAATTTAGTTCTTTTTGTATTACAAGTGTCTTTTTTTTTTCTATGAATGATCAAAAGAACCACTTTAATTTAAATAATGAATATTAATTAAATTTTGAGACAAAAGAATTCATTTTCTTTCAAGTATCAAAGTATCCAATATTTTTAGTTTGATCTAGATCTATCCTAATTCCGCCCTGTATTCGAGTTGGGAAATTTAAGAATTCATGGTGTAATATGAATAAATATTTTATGAAAATGATAATATGATTATAATAGATAGAAACTCAAATTAACTTGTAATGAAATGAATGTTTTGAGAGTAGAAAAATATTTGCAATATATCAACAAACATATCAGAAAATATTTTCATTGACAAACCAAACATCGGAAAATTATGAAAAAAGGAATTTGGAAAATATTTTCACTTAATAACCAAACACTGGAAAATTATGAGGAAGGAAGTGATTTTCCAAGAAAATGACTTCGATGAAAAATACTTTCCTAGGGAAAATAATTTCAGTCCAACCAAACGGGCCCTAAGTCTCTGACTATTTCATAGATTTTTGTCATCAATTAGTACCAGATTCTAGCTTATACTAAAATGCTTTGATCACATTCCGACCAAAAGAATTATCGTTTGTTTGTGTAGTAGTTTCTTGCAAGTATACGAGCTATTGGATCCTAAGTTTTGCTCTTTTCACAAATATTTGTGACAAATTAACATATACCAAACATTCTTCTGGTCATTAATTACGTAACTGTTGGACTGTGATAAGGAGATAGAGCAAAACGAAAATTGTTAATATTTTTTTGTGATTTTGGCTAAATATTATATTATTAGATTGATTCTACTCATATTTGACAATTGATATTGATTGTAGGAATATAACAAGAAAAATACACGGTGATTCAATGAAAATATTTCCAACAGGAGACTCTTAACTTGTTCCATGTGAACGAACCAAGAGTTATTGGATATTTAATATATATATATATGATTTAAATATAATTAAAACAAGAAGGTAGGTGTACTATTAAAGTTTTAAAATTATTATTCACCACTTAAGTTGCAACACTTTGACAGAAAAAAATAAGGATCCACTTCTTATTTGCACCTCTTATTTGGTGCACTACCAAATAGACAACCTTTACATGTATACATTCTTAATTACCAGTATTTTACTACTTATATGTGAAATAAGTTCACAAAACTTGTATTATAGAAGCCAAATTTGCCCGTGGTAACTCTAATTAATCAATCTGATATAACTGAATTACTAAAGATAGCTATTTCTCATTCTAGAAAATTGGGATTCGGCTCTTCCCTATATATCCACGCTCCCATTCTCTACCCAAAAAGAAAAAAAAGGGATGACTGAAGAATCGCAGGCATCACTGAATTTAGTATTGCTTTCCGGGCATCGGCCACTTGACAGCCAGGTGCTAAGGCTCGGCATCTCTATCTCGTTTGTCTTTTCGCCTAGCTAATTGCCAATGTTGCATTGCAATATTGCACATGGGATCATGGGCTATAAATGACTCATGCTAATAAATTTTACTTCTGCTAATAATTTTTTTTAGCAATGAAGTGGAACTCGTATTCATTTCCAGTGTAATTAATTGAAAAAGGGCAAATTCCACTTTACCCCCTGTAATTTAGCATTTTTTACATAATCCCCCTATGGTTTCAAAAGTTATATATAACTCCCTTATGATTTGGATTAAAATATCAAAATAACGGGAATGATCATTCGTAACGGAGTCACCTAAAATGTCAATAATACCCTTATGTAAAATTAAAAATTATTTATTAACCAAGAGGCGTTATGTATATATTTTGAAAACCATAAGGAGGTTATATAGTAAAGTATTAAACTATAAAGGGGTTATATGGTAAAATATTAAATTATAAGGGGTTAGTGTGTCATGTATTTAAAAAGGTAATTTCGATATTTTTAGAAATTCCGTTATGAATGACTATTTCCGTCACTTTGACACTAT
The DNA here is from genome assembly GCF_003713205.1 of Coffea eugenioides. NCBI lineage: Eukaryota > Viridiplantae > Streptophyta > Magnoliopsida > Gentianales > Rubiaceae > Coffea > Coffea eugenioides. Next base: position 1,997,056 of record NC_040042.1, read on the forward strand.
AATCCAAACTATTATGGGATTATATATAACTTCTGAAACTATAAAGGGGTTATGTAAAAAAAGGCTATACCACAAGGGGGTAAAATATAATTTGCCCATTGAAAAATTGAAAGATGAGAATTATGCAGGCAATCAAGAACCAATGCTGATGATAAGATTTAGCAACATGTGGACAATCAAAGAACGATTGGTTGGCATTTTGTTTGATTAATTTAAGGGCTAGAAAATGTTTAGTTCTACTGTATTAAAAACCAGAATATAAAGAGGGGATCTCTAATTAACTTCTTTATTTGAAATTAAGGAAGCTAGTTTCTCATAGATAAGATTTGGACCACTACATTCTTGCGCAAATTCCTCTCTCTTTGAGTACAACATCAATTGGCCAATAAATAATAATCATAGTAATACTATAGTACAACATCATTTGATCGAAAAGCATTGAAATACTATTCAATTAAAAAAGAGGTGGGTGGGGGGATAAAGTCTACTTTCGGGGTTAGTAGGCGGAAATTAAAGGATTTCTCGGCTGCTTGCTGCGTTTCATGTATAATTAATCATGACCACAATCATATTACAAATTAATGACTGAATGAGACTGGTAGAGAGTGTAGCTGACAGGGCGTCAGCCTGTGCAATAATAATAATAAATATAGAACCTAACTACCACTAAAAGCAGTCAATAATTAATCCTAGGTACTGGAGCAGGGACTCTAGGTGTGCAATGGGTTACTTGATTCACCCTGTTCCCGAAGAGTTTGCTTAACCCGATATACCAGAATTAATTAGTTGGCAGAAATTACTGAATAGTAGACAGTGGCAAGTAGGGTCGTCTCCTCAGGGACTGGAGATATCTGTCTCTTTTAAAATCCAATTGATAAGGGGGGATTTCACCGGAATGAAACTAAAAACAATTAAACAATTTTGACTAAAATGAATAAATAACTAGCACAAGTATAGCAGGAATTTAATCAGGAATAAATAAATTCTAGCCAAGGATACAACTACTCAGGCACAGTCCAATCATCCGATCATTGATGCAAGAGATGTTCACTTAATGTATTAATAGGCTAGTTATAGTCTGACGACCAATTTTTCCTTAAATTATTGATAACCAAGGTACGACCGTTGATTACCCCTAATCAGCAAATACTCCTAGGTACGACCATAGGAAGTAATTTTCCAATTGCATTAATAACTAGAAAAACCTAGCCCTAATCAATAACACGCTACGAGGGTTATTTAAATTAGATCGCACGTTCCCCTAATGTGTAAACACACCAGTTGCCACTAATATTAATCAATCAAACAATTACGGATTTAATTGACTAAATTGGCACGAGATTAATAAATCACATTGAACATCGGGCCCTTGACATCCAATTAATAAAATAATCCCATGAAAATTCAAGCAGACAACGTGCAAATATTAATAAATAAAGGAACACGTGAAAACTAATTAGATCTCACAGATTTTCGGGACTGCGCCGTCGAGTTGACCCTTGACTAGATGGAAGGCTTAGCCACGCCGCATAATTAAATCACCACACGAATTAATAAATTGCAAAGGCATTGCGTTTTCTATTAGGAAGCAAGGAATAAAAGGTGTTTTTCCCGTTGGGGAATATTGTCGAACACCTGGCGTGTGTCAGAGGCCAGTCAGGAGAAGAAAAGAAAAACTAAAGACTAGGCTAAAAACTAAACTAAAAGATAAACTAAAACTAGAGATGTCTTCCTTCCCTACGTTATCCCTATTTAAGAAACAAAAGAAAGATAGACTAAAGCTATCTAGGTGGTCCCCACACATGTGGACAAAGCCTCCAAAGTACTTCTTCTCCCAAGTCTCTTTTCCGTAGCTTTCTTTGAAAAGCCCAAATGACTTATAGCTTTGTGGTCCCCACCAATCCAAGGGCCCAAGGATTGAAGCCCTTAGAAGTCTCCATATTCTCCATAAAGTCCCTCCTTTTTGGTAGTTTTCTGCTTCATTCCTGAAATTAAGTCCAGATACCAAATATGAGTAAATATCAGCAATTAACACAATATTTATCAGGGATAAAAGGGGAAATAAATAATAAAATTACTAACAAATTATACCCTATCAGTAGCTGTTGCATGCACTGAGCTGGCTTATTTTGAAGCCATCTTTGCATTATTTTGAAGCCCGGAAGCCCACAATTGCATTTGCAGTCTCACCACCAACTCCACCACTTGCAGATGCCCTTCTTTAACTTATGGTGTATTAGTGCACTAATTGATTTCATTGTAAGTTTAGAACATCTTGTCATTAATTTATTGATCTCCTTCGTTTTACCAAGGTGGGTGTTTGTCTTTTTTTGGTTGTTGCTGTGGTGGGGGGGTGCTTAAAGCTTAGGTTAAAGTAACAGGGCTTACTTTGAAGGGCCACGGTGCTAAAGGCTGCTTTTCGATATTAATAGGTGCACAAGCACTGGTGTTCTGAAGTTTGAAGATAATTTATGCTAACTCTTTGGGTGCCTTTCTGCTTCGATATTAATAAGTATAATTTTGTATTCTTAACTAGCTTCAGCTACTCTCGGCTAGCTTTCACAAAAGAATTCAGCAACCTGAATTGAGCTTAGGTCTTGAGTTGCATTTTCTGTTCCACTCCGAGGAATTTAACTTTGCTCTGCATCACACATTCCTGGAAAACACATAGCTAGCTTCCATTTGATTCATAACTGTCATTTTTGTTTTGAGGTGGGATTTTCTTTATTTAAAGTAGATTCTCATTCTGTTGTGCTGTTTCCTCTTTAATTACTTAAACACACATGCATGTCTATACCGAAAATTTGGTCTGACACCGTAGTGGAGTGGTTTGTTCCCAAGGTTTCTTTGATATTCCACCCGTTTTTATTACAAAATACTAATTGGTACAAGGGGCAAAAAAAAAAGAGTAGAAATTAGTTCCACAGGAGGAAGAGGTTATATATGTCAGCAGAAGGTGCAAAAGACTTTGTAGTAGTAGTTTTATTTCTTCGTCAATGAAATCAACAATTTCCATTCCAGCCCTTGTTAAATAATTTGACATCATTGCTTTTGCACGATGCTGGGGTAGTCACTCCTTTATCTTTATCCGACCAAAGGACCCACAGTTGAAAGAAGGTCCTGAAGGCTGATCACCCCACCAATTGCACTGTCTTCTAGTTGCCGTGAGGATTTTTTAACACTTGCAAGTAATCATTGAATATGGATTGTTCTACAAGAATGATGAAAAACAGATGTATTTAGTTTTACTGTGATTATGCAAGCGATTTTGATGATAGAAAGAGTACGTCTGACTATATATTCATGATGGGTTCAGCAGCTGTTTCATGGTATTCAAAAAAATAATCAATTGATACTTTACCAACAACTGAAGCAGAATTTGTAGCTGCAACAGCCTATGCCTGTCAAGAAATTTGGCTATGGAATATTCTTGAAGAATTGCATTTTCAACAAAAAGGACCTACTATAATTTACTGTGACAATTGTTCTCCCATCAAACTCTCTAAAAATCCAGTTCTATATGGAAGAACCAAGCACATAAATGTGAGGTTTCACTTTATAAGGGAGCTCACAAGGGATAAACTAATAGATTTTCTCTACTACAAAAGTGAAGATCAGATTGCTGACATAATTGATAGAACGGTTATTTGGCGTATTTTGCACTGTTATTTTGTCCTAATTTTGGCTATTCACGGTGCTAAGAATTGCAATTTCACTCATATTCGATATTTGTGTGAATTGTAGGTGGTAGGCATGAAAAATGATCTCGCGGGGTAAATTTCCAGAAGACTTTTCGTCTCAAGGCGTGGCCACGCTTTAGAAGGTGGACGAAACCGAAAGCCGGACTGCGGTCCACGTGAACCGCGAGAAGCATGGGATAAAAACTCCAAAAGGGCTAGCTTTTGAATTGGGCCAGACGTCTGAGAGTTCCTGCGGCGGCTATAAAGAAAGGAAAAAGCAAGATTCAAAGCATCACTATTTTTAGCCTTAGTTTTACCTTTTTGCAAGACTTGTTAGACGCTTTTGTTTTTCTTTTGTTTTTCGGCGGCTTTGGGTCAGACATTGGAGACTTTCTCCTTTTCTGTAGTTTTTGCTTTTATGCGACTCTGACTCCTGAATTCGTTCTTTTCGCCTTTGACAATTCTCCGTTGGCTTTCGCTTGTAATTGCGGCTTCAATACGAAGCCAGAACCACGCGAGCTTCATCGTGAGAGCTCTTGATAATATACGAAGCCAGAACCACGCGAGCTTCATCGTGAGAGCTCTTGATAATCTGATTTACGGCTTTGGCTCTGCGTCACTTTATTCCCTCCAATCTCTTCAGCAATTAATTGAATGAATTCAATTAAATCACGCGGGATTAACATGATGAGGAGCGGCTAATTTTCTCCTCTACCCAAAGGTCGACGCGAGGGCGCGGTCCATAATATCTGTGAGATCTAAGCAAGAGGACGGGGCGGAACAGGTAAACATGGCCGGAGGCGTGCCCGCGCCCCGCAGGCAGTACGACCCGTACTCCAATACGTACAATCCTGGCTGGAGGGACCATCCCAATCTCAGTTATGGGAACAGGTAACAAAATTCATTCTCCAATCGTCCACCAGGATTCCAGCAACCATGGCAACCGAAACCGCAACCCTCATCCTCCAACACAGGGAGTTCCTTGAAGGATATTGTCAAGAGTCTGGCTACGACTACCGCCCAGCTCCAGCAAGAGACCAGGTCATTGACCACAAATATGGCTCAACTCCAGCAAGAAACTAGAGCCTTAACCATGAGCACCACTCAGTTCCAGCAGGACGCAAAAGTAGGCATGAAGGATATGGAGGCTCGAATAAGCCAAATGGCAACTGCCATCAATCGCTTGGAGTCCCACGCTTATGGAAAGTTACCCTCACAACCTGAAGTAAATCCCAGGAATGTAAGTGCCATGACACTGAGGAGTGGCAAGACACTGGAAGGGTCTAAAGAGGGAAATTCAAAAAGCAAGAGTGAAGAGGAGATAGAGAAGGAAATTGAAGAGGAAGGGCGTATTCGCAAGGATCCTAAGGTAACCTTCACTTCTCCGCCCATTATTAAATCTAACTTACCTCCTTTTCCTTGCAGGCTGGAGAAGACAAAAAAGGTAGAGAAGGAAAAAGAGCTTTTAGATGTGTTCCGAAAAGTGGAAATTAACATCCCTTTACTGGATGCAATCAAGCAGATACCGAAATATGCTAAATTTCTCAAGGATCTATGCACCCATAAGAGGAAACTGATAGGGGACGAAAGAGTAGCGGTGGGAGAGAATGTGTCAGCAATGCTCCAAAGAAAGCTTCCACCCAAGTGTGGAGATCCAGGTATGTTCACGATCCCCTGTAAGATAGGGAATACACCGATCAGGAAAGCAATGTTAGATTTAGGGGCGTCAATCAATGTGATGCCAAAGACCATTTTTGCTTCTCTAAATCTTGGGCCACTTAAAGAAACAGCCATCATAATCCAACTAGCTGATCGCACAAATGCATATCCAGAGGGGCTAGTTGAGGATGTCTTGGTTCAGGTAAATGAATTGGTCTTTCCTGCAGATTTTTATATCTTAGACATGGGAGATGAAAAATCATTAAACCCGTCACCTATCTTGTTAGGTAGACCATTTCTTAGCACTGCCAGGACTAAAATAGATGTGAATGAGGGCATTTTGTCTATGGAGTTTGATGGTGAAACTGTGAATTTCAATATTTTTGAGGCGATGAAGTATCCAGAAGAATCTAACTCGGTTTTTGCTTTGAGCATTATTGAGCCTTGTGTGCAGGAAACTTTCGAATTAGACGGCAAAGACGCATTGAAAGTGGCTCTAATCAAGCATCTGGAGTTAGGTGTAACTCTTGATGTGGGCCTAAGGGAAGAGTTGCTCCATACTGTTGAGGCCTTACACTCACTACCCATCGTATCTCCAAGGTATGAACTTACTTCTCTTTTTGTGCCAGAGGCTCAGACAAAGCTGCTGCCTTCAGTGGTGCAGGCACCGGAGTTAGAATTTAAGCCTCTCCCGAAGCATCTAAAGTACGCATTCCTAGGAGACCGGGAGACACTGCCGGTGATTATCTCTGCACACCTATCTCCAAGTCAAGAAGACAAACTGGTGTGAATCCTTAGGGAGCATAAGGAGGCAATTGGGTGGAGCATAGTCAATATTAAAGGGATTAGTCCGTCCTTGTGTATGCACCGGATAAGACTCGAGGATGATGCAAAGCCGGTGAGGCAAGCACAGCGAAGATTGAACCCTCTGATGATGGAAGTTGTGAAAAAGGAGATACTCAAGCTTCTGGAGGTAGGGATCATTTTCGCTATTTCGGATAGTCCGTGGGTGAGTCCTGTCCAAGTGGTCCCGAAGAAGGCGGGAGTGACCGTGGAGGAGAACCAGGAGGGTGATATGGTCCCGGTCAGGAAAGCTACTGGGTGGCGTCAGTGCATCGACTACCGGAGACTAAATTCTGTGACTAAAAAGGACTATTTCCCCCTCCCTTTTATTGATCAGATGGTTGAACGACTGGCGGGTCGTGTTTACTATTGTTTCTTGGATGGCTTTTCAGGTTACTTTCAGATTGCGATCGCACCAGAAGACCAGGAAAAAACTACCTTCACATGCCCATTTGGCACGTTTGCCTACCGCCGGATGCCTTTCGGCCTCTGCAATGCTCCAGCAACCTTTCAACGGTGTATGGTAAGTATTTTCTCTGAGTATGTGAAAAAAATAATTGAGGTGTTCATGGATGATTTTAGTGTATACGGGGACAGTTTTGATGAATGCCTTGAGAATCTGGTTCTAATTCTGAAAAGATGCATAGAGACGAATTTGGTGCTTAATTGGGAAAAATGTCACTTTATGGTAGATCATGGCATTGTCTTAGGGCACGTTGTGTCGGCTAAGGGAATAGAGGTAGATAAAGATAAAATAGACCTTATTTCTGCTCTACCTTACCCCGTATGTGTACGGGAAGTGCGTTCGTTTTTGGGCCATGCAGGATTTTACAGGAGGTTTATCAAAGACTTCTCAAAGATAGGAGCACCCCTGTTCAAGTTATTGCAAAAGGACGTGCCATTTGATTTCACGAATGAATGTAAGGTGGCTTTTGATAAATTGAAGGAGTCGTTGACATCGCCGCCTGTCATTCAACCACCAGATTGGAGCGTTCCGTTTGAAATCATGTGCGACGCGAGTGACTATGCCGTGGGGGCCGTTTTGGGGCAAAGAATTGGAAGAGTGCCACACGCGATCTACTACGCGTCGAGAGCATTAAGTGGAGCCCAACTTAATTACTCCACGACGGAGAAAGAATTACTAGCTGTTGTTTTTGCACTAGAAAAGTTTAGGTCATATTTGTTGGGTGCAAAAGTAATTGTTTTCTCTGATCATGCAGCCTTGAGGTACTTGCTAGCGAAGAAGGATGCAAAACCGAGACTGATTAGGTGGATCTTGCTCCTGCAGGAATTCGATCTAGAGATCAAGGACAAGAGCGGAGCTGAGAATTTGGTGGCTGATCATTTGAGCCGGTTGCTCACAAATCAAGAGGATCTACCGTTAAGAGAATCATTTCCTGAGGAACAATTATTAGCCATTGATTCGTCAATACCTTGGTACGCTGACATTGTCAATTTTTTGGTAACAAATCAATTACCTGCAGGGTGGTCAAAAGCTAAAAGAGATAAGCTAAAGAGTGATGCCAAACATTACCTTTGGGATGACCCCTACCTGTGGAGGCAATGTTCGGACCAAGTGATAAGAAGGTGTGTAAGTGCAGGTGAGTTTCATTCTATTTTGACTTTCTGTCATTCATTTGCATGTGGAGGGCATTTTGGTCCAAAGCGGACGGCTCGTAAAGTGTTAGAAAGTGATTTTTATTGGCCTACTCTCTTTAAGGATGCATATTTGTTCTGCAAATCTTGTGATAAGTGTCAAAAGGTGGGGAATATTTCTCGTAGAGACCAAATGAGTCAAACCCCCATATTATTTGTTGAGATTTTTGATGTCTGGGGTATAGATTTCATGGGTCCCTTCCCCTCATCTTTTGGTTTCTTGTACATTATACTTGTTGTTGACTATGTTTCCAAATGGGTGAAGGCAAAAGCCACCCGGACTAATGACTCTAGAGTGGTTGCAGATTTTATAAGATCTAACATTTTTGTCCGTTTTGGAATGCCGAGAGCTATAGTGAGTGACAGGGGCACCATTTCTGCAATAAGACGATCACTGCTTTGTTTCGTAAGTATGGTGTGCTCCACAAAGTGTCCACTCCCTACCATCCCCAAACGAATGGTCAGGCCGAAGTATCGAATAGAGAGGTTAAGTCGATCCTGGAGAAGATGGTGAGGCCGGATAGAAAGGATTGGAGTGTGAAATTGGAGGATGCTCTCTGGGCTTACTGCACCGCGTATAAAACGCCAATTGGAATGTCCCCTTACAGGTTAGTCTTTGGGAAGCCGTGCCACTTACCGGTAGAATTTGAACATAAGGCATTCTGGGCGCTCAAGCGGTGTAATATGGACCTTATGGAGGCCGGAGGAAATAGAAAGCTCAAATTACAAGAATTGGAGGAGTTAAGGAATGAAGCCTATGAGAATGCAGCAATTTATAAGGAGAAAAACAAAGTCTTGAACATAAGGCATTCTGGGCGCTCAAGCGGTGTAATATGGACCTTATGGAGGCCGGAGGAAATAGAAAGCTCCAATTACAAGAATTGGAGGAGCTAAGGAATGAAGCCTATGAGAATGCAGCAATTTATAAGGAGAAAAACAAAGTCTTTCATGACCAACAAGTCTCGAGGAAGTCATTTGTCGTTGGGCAAAAAGTCCTACTCTATCACTCGAGGCTTAAGCTTTTTCCTGGTAAGTTGCGTTCCCGTTGGATTGGTCCATTTGTTGTTACTAATATTTTTCATTATGGTGCAGTGGAAATCCGAAGTCTTAAGACGGAGAAAAGGTTCGTAGTCAATGGTCACCGTCTAAAGCTTTATTACGAAGGGTTCAACAGTGAGCAAGTGGAGGTTCTATTCCTTGATAATCCAAGTGGTGAGGTCTAAACAGTTGAAGGCCATGTCTAGCCAAAGACGTTAAAGAAAGGCGCTGCTTGGGAGGCAATTCAAAGATTACAATATTAGTTGTGATCATTTTTCCTTACTCTGCGATTTTTCAGTTTTATTTTAATGTTTTGATGGTTTTTGTGGTGTTGGACAGAAGAATAGAGGTTCCAAGGCATGCCCACGCCTTGGAAAGGGTACGCCAGGTGCCCTGAGCAAATTGGAGACTAGCGGTTCCAAGGCGTGCCCACGCCTTGACGGAAATTCGTTTGGACATCATTTAGATGTCGTGGGCAGAAGGACCATGCCCTCCAAGGCATGCCAACGCCTTCCAACCCCTCCGATAGTGAAAAAGTTAAAAAAAAAAAAAAAAAAGAGAGACCCGGACCCTACCTTTCCCACTTTTTCTTCTTCGTTGACTACTTTTGTCTAGTTCCCTGCCAATCTACCTCAGCAACTCTTCTTCTTGTCTTTGTACCGTACGCCGCCACCTCCGTAGATCTGCCGGCGCCGCCGCTGCTCCATCTTCCCCGTCATCTGTAGCTGCCCACCGCCGTTCGCCGTCGCCAGCGCCGCGCCAAGGCCAGCCTGCGCGCTGCCTCGCGCGCTCGTTCTCACCCAGCAGCAGATCTGCGCCGACGCAGACCAGCCCACTGCGCGGGCTTTTTTCTCAGGCGCAGCCCAGCGCCGTGCGTCACAGCCGCGCGCCGACCTGCCCTTGCCGGCATGTCCCCTGCGCAGCAGTCACTCCAGCAGCGGCCAAGGACCAGCCGCGCGCCTCGCCACCCCCGCACGCCAATCGCGCCCGCCAGCGTCCCCCAAGCTCGCAGCCTCCAGCACGCTTGCCCGCGCGGACAGCACCCGGGCCCAGCCCATCGCGCGCGACCGACTCGACCGAGCAGCCTACCTCAGCGCCCCTGCTCCCTCTCTTCCGCAGCGCGCAGCCTTTCTTCTTCTCCAGCGCGCGCGCCTCCGGCCCAACCCATGCAGCGCTGCTTCAGCCGCGTGCGCGCAGATCAGCACCTAGCAGCAGTGCGCCCAACCACCCCTCCCGTCGTGTGCCCTCTCCTTTGTTGAGAGCAGAAGAAATTGGTACCTCTGTCCTATTTTATTGCTGCCACTAGTCTTTGAATTTGGGGTCCGACACTATATTTGACCAGGATCTGGAATTTTATTGCTGAATTCTCACTCAGTGTTGGGTTGACATAATTGCTTGTTTTTGGGGGACCATTTAATTGTTGTCTGCAAGTGCGAGTCCACGAATCTGCTTGGGATTGATTATATACTTGAGACATCTGTGGGCTCTGGTGAATTTATTATTTGTTACACGTGGTCGGTAGCTCGCTGTTTATTGCCTTTTATTGACTGATATCTTGATTTGAGGGGAGTTGGTTCGGTCTTCTTTATTGTTGTCGGCTATTTAACAGCAGTGGGACATTGGTTGGTGTTTGTTGACCGGTTGTTGTTTGGTGGGGACATTGTGTTCCCTCTTTGCTATTGGACTGTTGATTGTTGCATATTATTTGTTACCTGTGGTCCCGTGTCCTCTTTTGGGTAATTGATTGGCTGTCTCCGGGCTGATTTACATTTCATTTCTGGGCATCCGAATGCCTCCAAAGAAGGCGACAACTGCTGGGCCGTCTGGGTCCCAACCTCGCAAGAGGCGAGCCCCGGTTCAACCCACCATTCGGTCTCGTCTGGGCCTGAATAAGAGCACTATGTCTCCTAGAGGAGGGGGGAAACGGTCACTAATCTCACACAGGCACAAGTGAAGCGGTTTAATAACTTGGCAAACCGTCCTTTTACTCCTTGTAAGTGCTTTCATGCCCCGACCTTGGACCATTTGCGAATTGCACGGGAAGTTGAACAGTTATTCTCAGCCATAGGTTGGCAAAAATATCTAACCATTAATTACCCTACGTTTGAGGAGCTGTGTTGTGAATTCTTCTCCACATTCGAGTTCAACAGAAATGAATTCATCACTTTGGATGAGCCGGAGGTCATTAATTTCAGATTGGGAGGTACTCAGTTTGGTATGTCCATTAATGAGTTTAACCTGACTTTGGGGTTTGCTAGTGAGGCCACCGTTGCCTCTGGGGCATATATAAACAGTGTGTGTGACTACACCCGACCGTTCTCTACTGACTACATTGACATTTGGAGGGAGTGGTCCACGGATCGTCAAGTTTACAATCCGAGTCAGTCGAAGGCTTCCCATCTGAAGGATCCGGTCTTGAAGGTTGTCCACAGGTTCTTAGCTCACAATTTCTCGGGGCGAAAGGATACCTCCGGCACGCTTACCAAAGTGGAATTCTATTTTCTTTGGTGCATGCTCAACAAGGTTCAGGTTAACTTTGGATGTTGGGTGGCCACCCAGATGGAAACGGTCATGCAAAAGCGTAATAAGCCGGTGATACTGGGATCACTCATTACTCACTTGGGGATTCGAGTGGGAGTGCTTGATCTGGGCAAGGAGCACAACTACACTCTAGCTCGAGAAAATGAACCCCTGGATTTGCGTAGCTTGGAGCGAATGGGGGTTATTTTCAAAGTGGGCGATGTTTATCAGTTTACGCCTCCTGGTGAGGGCGGGCCACGGCCTCGGGTGCCTACAACTGCACCCTCCACTAACTCGCCACCCCATCCGGATCAGGCGGGTCCGTCCTCCTCTCATCCTCCTCCTGCTGGGGACCCCCGCTACCCGGATCTCCAAGAGGCTGTCCATGAGCTTAACACCCAACTGTCGAGGATAGATGGTTGTCTTATGGCGCTCCAGGTTTTCGCCCACATTCAGGCAGAGAATCAAGCGGCTTTCTATGCTCATATTGGCTTCCAGCCGCCGTATCCGCGGCCTCCTTAGGCTCCAGTCGCACCTTTTCAGTAGTCAGGGAAGTTTTCGCTCCCTCTGCCCTAGCGAATTATTTTTCCAGGTTACATTGCGGACAATGTAGGTCTTAGGTGTGGGGGGAGTGGCTTCCATTAGTTCTTTTCCATTAGTTCTTTTTGGTGAGTTCTTTTTGCTTTGTTACTTTTAAAAGAAAGGAAAAAAAATGAAAAATGAAAAGAGAAAAAAAACATTGTAGTAGTCGTCTTTTTGGGGCATGTTGCTGTGATGAATGACATAATCAAAGTGAGTTGGTATGTGGTCGTATATGCTGGCTGTGCGTTTTGTTTCCCTTGGCAATGTCATTGAATGTTGAGTATGCTGGAATTCACCCATTTTTGTAACTTTTGGGGAGCTTTTGAGCCTTACTTGAGCGTATTATTCTTGTTTGCTCTATTTTGTTTGATTGAGTGGGTATCGCACATGGTATGAACATTCTAGAACTTGCTATTTTGTACATGTCAAGACCGCATTTTGATGAACTGGATGCATTTGAAATGATAAGGGCATTTAGGATTTAACCCTCTTCAGCTATCTAAAAAAATCAAGCCCTCATTTTATATCCCAATAGTGAACCAACTTGAGCTTTTGTCCTTCGTTTCTGGTTGATATCCGTGTTTGTTAACCCAAGACCTCTTTAAACTTTCTTGTTTATCCCTGTGTTGTCAAGGGATGTCTGAAATCCATCATTTGCGCAAAGCAAACGAATTTGGGGTTGAAAGTGCTGATAGATTAGGAGCTATATGATGCTATCTTTGTGTAAAGGAGGGGAAATTGGAAAAAAGGCCACTGACCAGAGGACTTTGGCTTACAGGGCGTGCCCACGCCTTACAGGACTGTCTCTTGAAAAAAAAAAATTCATGAAGAGACCTCGTGACCAGAGAACTATGGGCTACAAGGCGTGCCCACGCCTTGCGAGCAGTATAAAAAAAAATAAAAAAATAAAATTTGGGGCACTTGTACAGGGTGTACAGCAAATGGAAACTGCCTTGTTAGTGAAACTCCTCCGGTAAAGCACTGTGGTTATTGGTGAGTTTCGGACATTCTCTTGACACTTTACCCCTTATCTATACCCTCTTAACCCGCCTTTCACCTGAGCCCCGTTACAACCCTATTAAAGTCCCTTTGATTTATGTGTTTAGTTCACTTTTAAGGGGTGGAGATGTGATAAATGTGCAAGACTATGGTAATGGCATTCCGTGATGTTGAATTGAGCGTTCCTAGTATTCGTATATACTCTTTGAATTACAACATGTCCGGTGTGTTCTACTTTTGGTGATATTGTCAGGGACCCTAGATGCTTGTGTTAGTATAGACTATTACATGACCTCTGCTCTCTTGGTTGTACTTCTGAGCTCCGAAATGCTTGAGGGCAAGCATTGTCTAGATGTGGGGGGATTTGATAGAACGGTTATTTGGCGTATTTTGCACTACTATTTTGTCCTAATTTTGGCTACTCACGGCACTAAGAATTGGAATTTCACTCATATTCGATATTTGTGTGAATTGTAGGTGGTAGGCATGAAAAATGATCTCGCGGGGTGAATTTCTAGAAGACTTTCCGTTCCAAGGCGTGGCCACGCCTTAGAAGGTGGATGAAACCGAAAGCCGGACTGCGGTCCACGTGAACCGCGAGGAGCACGGGATTAAAACTCCAAAAGTCCCTTTGTTTCAATGAATTGGGCCAGACGTTCTTTTTGGTTGCCTGACCTCCTGCGGCGGCTATTAAAAGATAGGAAAAAAGCCAGATTCAGGATCATCTATTTTTTAGGCTTAGTTTTCTTTTCCTACGTTTGTCAGCGGTCAGACGCTTTTTCTCTTCTTTCGCTTTCCGTCAGCCGCAATTGGATTTGAGCTTTAAGTTTCCTTTTGTTCTCTTTCGGAAAGAACGTAATTTTCTCTCCTTTAGCTTTTGTCTTGTACGGATTTGACTGCTGGGTGGTAACCCTTGTTTTGAGGCAATTCGCGTTGGCTTTTTGCTTTGCGATTGCGGTCCTAGAACGAATGCAAAAGCAGGATCTTCTTCGTTGTTGCCGCAATTAACTTCCTTTCCCCAATTCTTCGGCGAATAATTGAATGAATTCAATTAAATCACGCGGGATTGACACGATGAGGAGCGGCTAATTTCCTCCTCTACCCAAAGGTTGACGCGAAGGCGCGGTCCATAATATCTGTGAGATCTAACCGAATCTTCATTATTTCCTCCAATTAATTGCTATTCGTGCGTTTCCTGAATTAATTGTTCATGGGTATTTTATTAATTGAATATCAACGGCCGGGTATTTGATTTAATTTAATAGCCTACTGCCACGTTAATTAAATAGAATCCGTAATTGTTCATTTAATTAACACCTCGTGGCAACCACCATAATTGGTTTTATGATGGGGAAACGCAAGATCTACCTTAAATAAACCCTCTTAGCGTGTCTATTGGTTAGGGTTGGGTTCTTCTAGCTTTAATACAATTGGGTAATTAAATTCCTACGGTCGTACCTAGGGTTGTTATCTGGTTAGAGAAGCAGTCAATGGTCGTACCTTGACTGTCGAAAAAGTAAGGAAGAGCTGGTTGTCAGAGCTTATTGATGGTTATAACCAACCTAGTGATAAATGGATGAAATATCTTTGCATCGATGAGCATTTATTTGGACCGTGCCTGAGCAGTTGATCCTTTGGGTAGAACTTTTATTAATTGCTATTTTTAGTGAATTGTGCTTTGTGAGTTAGTTTTGAATTTTGTTTGTTTTATTTTATTTTATTTTTGTTTGCCTCCCATTGAAAATCCCCCAATTTCGTTCTACTAATTTGGAAAGAAATAATTTCCTACCTGCTCCCTGTGGAATCGACCCTACTTGCCATTGTACGCAAAATTAGTATTTTTATAGACAAATCCGGTATATCGGATCAAGCAAACTCTTCGGGAACAGGGTGAATCAAGTAACTCATTGCACACCTAGGGTCCCTGCTCCAGTACTTGGATTTGTTCTATAATTATTTAATTGAGGTGGTAATTAGGACTTTTTAGTAATTATTATTGCACAGGTTCGGCACCTGTCAATAATGATAAAATCATTGAAGTTATCCATGTTTCAAAAATTAAGGAAGTTGGAGTCTGTACCGTTGATAAGTCCTATTAAACTGAATGTTTGGAAAACTTTCAGTTTAAGGGAGAGATTGTTAGAAATATTTACTGTTATTAGTTTGACCATGTTTGTTTGTTTTGTTCTACTTAGTAGAATTAGTGGAGTTAATGTAGTAACTAGTGGAGTTAGTGAAGTTAGTTGAGTTAGTAGAATAATTAGTGGAGTTATTTTGAACTCTATAAATAGAGTAGTTTCATGTTGTGTTCATGAAAAATTATGCAACTTGATCTATCTCAGACACTGAAATACCAAGATTGGTAGCTAATTCTGAGGACAGGAATGCATGCTTCCTGCTTGCTTTATTTGGTGAATAAAGCTGAAACGGATTTTGGAATCTCCTTTCTGTTTGTGTTAGCGCCTGCCTTTTCTATTTTTTTTTTTTTGAGGGGTGGATTTATCTGGATGATGAATTGTATTCTTGCCTTTTTTTTTTTTTTGGTGTTTTGTTTAAAAGCAAAAATGGAGAAGTTAATGTTCGTTTGCTTTTGTTTTTGAGATTAGTTTAACAGTTTCCATCTCCATTTGTTTTCATGAGATGCTTATCTTCATCTCTATGAAGTTTTCTTTCTCTCTTCTCCTATCTCATTGTTTTGTCTAATAATAACAGTTTTTTGTTGCACAGGAGGCTGATTACTCAACACTGTATGGTTGTTGTGTTTTAGTTGAAGAGATAATACAGAAGCCGTCTGGATTGATTTCCATGATTTCAGATGAGCAGCCTTGTCATTTGGGGTTGAGCCGCCATATTATAACCACAAAACGCCATTATTGTACTCTTTCAAGACTTCCATTTTACGAGCTGCACTTTGGTCTGTTGAACAGGTATATTAACATATGAATCAAAGAGACATGTTCTTATCAGGTACTACATACTGTATTTTGTGTGGCAATGTGTGAAATTCTTAAAAAGGTTTTCCCACCTGGGAAATTACTTAACTCCTTTTTTTTTTGTTGGTCTCAACCATTTTGCAAAAAGAGGTTGCCAAGGTAGGATCATGCGAATGCGCGCTAGATTTATCATAGATATCTACTTCAGAGCGGCTCCATCAAATACCTTTGGGCTTCATTCATGGTTATGGACAAATAATGTGTTAGATATAGAATTATGTCATGCAAAACACTACCAGAGGATTTAATTCCTCTGCATCCCCAAAACACTACCAAATATATAGATTTAATTCCTTCGCATATCTGCATGCCTTTTCAGGATTTAATTTTTTGGGGGAATTAAGCGGAAGTTATTTTCCAAATAATGTTGGAGATATATATTTCTAGGTATCCTGCCATGTTTCATATGTTCTGTTCAGTTAAAGTTGCCTTTTCTTTTCTTCTTTATGCATGTAAAGCAAGCTGGAGTTCATCTTGTAGAAAGCCTTTTGTTGATTGTGCTCATTAGTTAAAGAGGTTTAATATTCGTCAAGGTAAAACCAATGACATTAACTTTTCTAGATTTATTCATATGGTCATGCCTTTGCTTCACTTTATATGTAGTCAAGGTTTGCTATTAGCTCACATTTTCAAAGGTCTTCTGTAATTGTTTTCATGCTTAATGGTCATTATTTTAAGGTGCTTTGTTTGCTTTACTTTTAATTCATTTCTGGATCTTATAAAAATTATCTTATACAGATTCTGTTTTGATATTATGAAACATCCATGGCATGAAGCAGGAACTTTATGAGTTTTTAAATTTCGAATATTGTGGTTTGAATCCTGCGTTGATTCTCTTTTTCTGTTACATTACTTTGTTACTTAATTTTAAATGACTAAGGTTAAGTTTGTAAGAATATAGCTGCCAAGATTAATTTATTTAAGTAGTACTTTGACTTGGCATGTTCCCATTTTCAGTGCTGCCTTGAATCGATGATTTCTTTCAGTTTAGGGTTCGTTTGGTTCCCCATAGAATTGGGGTTTAGAATTGGAATTGGGGTCCCAATTCCAATTCTTCAGTTTGGACACCCGCAATGCCAGAGAATTAGAATTCAATTTGAATTCTACGAGCCATCAATTCCACAAATTCAATTCTTTGGTAAGACCTAAGAATTACAATTCCAATTCCATAATTTCACCTCCTATTCGGGTTAGTACGCGGATCCTAATGGGTAAAAAATTAAAATCGGGTCAACTATGTGAGCAGCCCTCTCTCGCGATCTAATTAGTCACTTTTCCTCAACTGCAAGTGCTTCTTCTGTGCGTCATCCCCTTCACCGCCACCCTAACATTTTGTCTCTTCCACCACCGTCTCCGGCATCGCTCTGCCACGCATCTACCCATCACTTCAGCAATCGCAAGACTGCTCCGAACTGGGTTCTTCAGTCCGGAAGGTAACAACTAAAAGCTCTCCTTTGCCTTCGATTTTTAACTTTGCAGCATTGAATATTGAATTCTGAATTTCTTTGACTGGCAAAATCTTTGTACAAGAGAGTGATTTGATGTCTTTCTTCAAGAGAGTTTGGTTAATTAATAGGGAATTGGACATCTTAGGGGATTTTCAGGGGCAACAGGGTGAGTGAAGTAAGAGGATTGGATATGTTTTAAGAGTCAGTTTTCGGCGGCTGGTGAGCAGACAGAGTCACATGATGGTTCTGGACATCCGACGATTTGAATTGTGTTGTGGGATTTGGATTATGATCGATATTTGTTTTTTTATTTAAAGAAAAAATAAATTTACTGCTGCTACTTATGAATCGCATTTGCTCCCCTAATATTCGTGAAATTAATTAAATAATAATAATAGCAAATGGAATAGTAGAGGCTTTTTGAAGGATGAGTTGATGAGGATTGAGTGAGTGGCTTACCGCTTACTCTCACGGTAGAAACAGAAGCTTGCGAAGGCTTCTCTTGCTTTCAATTGCAAAAAGTGAGTGTTTTGGGATTCTGATGATTCTGATCCTGGATTGCATTATTTACAGACATTCTGCATACAGGGGGCTCTGAATGATTAAAGTAGTTATTTGCCTCTGTATTTGAACTTTTAAGCTTGCTCCTGATGCTGTATTTACATAACATTTCTTGAATTTGACATAAAAAAAAACACTACTAGTATCCGGTTTTTTTCCCCCTTTTGTTTGTGGCTTTGTAATACATTGTTCATGGTTCTTTGTAGATTGAATATTCAAGAGATAATTTATAGGATCTACATTCACATTACAGGCAGAAAAATTATCTCATTCAAAAACGTTTTGTCTGCAAAAAATTACTGCTACAAGTTTAAAATTTCACTGCATTATAATGATTCGACCTCTAAACATCAGGAAGTGGCCTTGGCTAAGAACCTGACTTCGTGAATCATATCCACATGTTTAAGACTGATGATGGATGAAATGCTGAATCCGAAGCTAAAGTATCCTCCTTCAAGACACTGAGATCATAAACACAGAGAATGCAGATTACACCCTTTTTTTGTGCTTCATATCCTGTATTTTGTGCAAGCAGTGTTCTAGTAAATTATCAATATTCTGCAATGTATATTATTTCTCCATCATCTAGATAAGATTAATGTCTCATATGATTTACGGAAACTTGTTCTTGTTTAATTCTTCTTGGTTTGAAGTACACTAAATTCTTGGTTTGAAGACTCATAGAAGGCTTTAGAAGGATTCTGATGTTTCTCGTAGCCAGTTAGTCTTGTTTCTAGAAAGAAAGCTTTGTCGGGACTTTTCTGTTTCTTTCTTTTGTTGCAGTGTGCTGGAAAATCCTTACCAGTAGAAGCTTTAAGTCACCAGAATAAGTTTAGGACATCTCCAAACTATTTTGTGCACATAAGTGATGATCTTAGCAACATCTCCAAATTGCTTTTGCAAAAAGGTTCCGTCCAAATAAGTCATCATAAGTTCTTCATTTAACATATGTATGGATTTTTCTGGTGCATATTTGCCTCTCACTTTTAGTTCTATAATGCAGTGGCTGTTGAATCTATTCTTAAGAACATGACATTGTGATGTTTTTCTGGTGCATATTTGCCTTAGATATGGCATCTGAAGCAACATCTCAGTCAAAAGGGAAAGGCAAAGGGTATTTCACTTGGACTCCTGAAATGGATCGTGTAATGGGCACCTGTTTTATTGACCAAATGAACCAAGGAAACAAATTGGATGGTAAATGTGCATGGAAGACAGCAGCCTACACCGTAGTAATGAATGCTTTATTCGATAAGCTCAATATATCTGTGACAAAGGCTAATATTTTATCTCGTTTCAAGACATGGGAGAAACACTATGACATCCTATACCCACTGCTCCAGTCATGTAACTCTGGGTCTGCGATAATATGGGACTACTCTAGAGGTAGAATTGATGTTCGTGATGAGGATGTATGGAATGCTCGAGTAAGTGAGAATCCAAAAATTCTTCCTTATAGAAAAAAAATTGTGGTTGAAAATTGGGAGGATATCTGTACACTGTTTTCACAAGATCGTGCAAATGGAGAGGGTGCCCAAACTGTTTTTGAGGCTAATGTTGAAACTGAAGTTGAAGAGTCTGCTAATGTAGAGGAATCATTTGAGACTGATTCACGATCTTTAGAAGATGAAGTTATGAATGCACTGCTAGCTCGACAACGGTCAAAATCAAAAGCTTCATCTTCAACAAATGATCGTGGCACAAAGAGAAAACTAACGAGCTCTCAAGTACTTTACAAAGTGTTGGGACGAATGGCAGATTCACTGGATAAGTACTTAAATTCAGAATGCTCAAAAGTTACAACAAAAATGGTGGAAGATGAGTTATCTAAAATTGAATTGGATAGATTTCAATTGTTGAAGGGTATTGACTTACTTATGAATGACAGGACAAAGTATGACACTTTTTCTGGTCTCGGAGATGACTTAAAAAAGGATTGGCTATTGATGCACATTGGTAATTGATTTTTTTTTTTTTTTGGTAAGCTTCAGTTGAAGTTGTTTTTGTAGAAGAAGTTGAGCTGATTGCTGGACGCCCAAGTAGAGAAAGTAGAAGTTGTTACTACTCCATCGTGTATCCATGACTTTTTAAATTCTGATGAGTTCTTTGTTTTTTATGTAATGGATCAAAACAAGATTATAGAAAGATTCTAGGGAGTATTTCAGCTATTTTCTATCTGATTTTTGAGATTATAAGAATGGAACATTGGATATTTTGTCTATTCATAGCAATGTTGCTGCTGTTTATCAGAAGTTTGTTTCTTTTTTTGGCAGAGTATCTTTAGTAGAGAGCCTGGATGGTATTAGAGGGGCCTTTTGACTAGCATGCAGGGGGTGGAAGTTTTAAAATTCTACTGTTCTTTATGCATCTCAGCATGGCCAAACAAGGTCAGATGGATGCCGTGCATTGGGTGGGAAGTGGTGTGGGTTTTTTTTTTGTTGTTGTTTGGGGGGGTGGGTTTGTGTTTGGGTTTGGAAGCATATTAGGTGGGAAAGGAATTAGGAGGTCTCTTTGTATTGCTCATTGACGTTCACTCTCCAGACTGGAATTGGCTCAGTTCATGGTTTTCAGTTTCACAAGGTATAAAGCTACCTAAACCAAATGATGCCTGTTGTTTGGATCATGTACTTGCCCAGTCCTTTTTGGTTATTATGGAAATCTTACTACCAGCACAATCATATTGGTATATTTGTACCTGTGCGATAAGAAATTGGCACTCTGAATATTGATTAGTGCTAGATTGGCTGTTTATTGCTGATTTGCTGGCTTTCTGATCAATTTTTTTTTTTTTTTTGTAGAAAAGGAACTAATTTGTTTTTTTTTCTCTAAAGCATTAGTAACAATTAGTTAAATGCAAGAAAAAAAATAAATTATTAAAGGCACTAATTGGCTTTTTCCTTAAAGCTTTAGTAACAATTAGCTAAATGTTAAAAAATTATTATATAGTAAAAAAGAAGAATTTTTTTATGTAAGGAAATGTTAGTTGGAAACAATTCTAATTCTTAATAAATTCTTCTCCCATCCAAACAAAGAATTTGGAATTCCAAATGAATTCTATATCAATTCTATGTATTTCCCAAACAAAAGAATTTCAATGTTTTGGAATTCCAATTCATAGAATTCTAATTCTATAGAATTTCAATTCCAATTCAATTCCAATTCTGTTGAACCAAACGCACCCTTAGTAAAATTCTGACTTCTATTTTGATCCTTTAAGATTTACATGCTGATGTTTTTCCAGGTGACGTGTCTTTTTTAGTTGATTGCTTGGTCTAAGGTCATTTGGCAACGTACCTTAGATATTTACCCTTTTTTTTTTAATCCAAATGACATAATCTGCAGGGTGCCAAAAGATGGGACTAATAAATCCCTCGCTAATGACAATTGTGCTTAAAGACTTTTAATTTGGAGACTTTCGAGAATTGTCTTTACTCTTGTAACTAATTTTTGAAGGGTCTAATGAACTTTTGAATCTCATTATGTCAGGGAGGACGACGAATGGTGGCTTTTGCCTACAATCTTGCTGATATTCAAGGTTGTTCAGGCTCGATTTGTAGACTGGCACATAGCAAACCTAGAAATCCAAGATTTTTCTCTCTTCAGTCCTGACCCGGATACTTTTTGGGCATATGAATCTGTGTCTTGATGCATTGTAGGAGGGCTTTTTTTTTTGATGAGGAAAAAGTGTGTGGCTGTTCGTTCGCAGTCTTTCTCAAGATTAGTCATGTATATATGTTTAGGTTTGTGTAAAGCTCTGATAGTTTAGGTGTGCAGGTTTTGTTTACTTGTAAGTATAATAGTTTTGGAAGAGCATTTAGATGTCCAGAGAGAGAGTTCAACATTGAGGGAGGTAATTGAATATAGATTGGATATCAACAGGGGTTGGTCTGAGTGGTAAGCGGCTCGGATTCGCTTAAGCAGGTCTCGTGTTCGAGTTCTAGTGTACGCAGACACCTCTGTTGGGAGACTCACCCACCATAGCAAGGTGCGCGACGCGGGTCGGGTTCAGATTAGTCGGGGCAAAGCTTCGGATACCGGCGAGCAACCAAAAAAAAAAAAAAAGAATATAGATTGGATGCACATATAATATATATTTTGGTATTCTTTATCAACTGATCATACATACATGTTCATATAATTTTGAAATGGTGCAACAAATTTTTCAGTGTACTTCTGATTTTGTTTTGAGTAGACTATTGCTTGTGCAGTTTTCTAGGGGAGACTTGAATGATGCACTTATCGCCTTTTCTAAATTCAGCTGCTTTTGAATCTTATTCATGATCGGACCTGCTCAATCAACTACATAAATTTTTTATGTTGCCTAACTCAAAATAAATTTCGTCTGCATGCAATTCCGTTTGGATTGCATTTTTCAGGTGATTTTTTTTTTTGAATATATTCGATTAAATTGGTGCTGTGAATCTTCTATAGTAAATTATGGGATTGTTGGAAACTCACGAGCTTGTGGCATTGATGAATTTCGGAGGGGGGAAGGAATGATTACCAGAAGGTTAATTTCAACAAGAGCAAATTGAATATTGATTTGAGTTTTGGCTTTTGAAGTGTAGAATTCTCCTTATTCATTAAAGAGACTAAACATATGGTCTCTACAAAATAATTGGTCATCTTTGAGGCATAAATATCACTTCTGAATCTTGATGCCTTTTCTGACTGAAAGTTCATTCGACATTTAAGGCAAAGCATTATTTTCTAGTTTTGTTTGAAGACAGCATAAGCAGAGAATTGGAATGTGCATCTTTAGTCATAGAACTTGAAAACACAGGAATTCTGTTTCCCTTTATTTATTCGTCAATGTCCAGGCCACCACGTTTTTAAGTTTAGACATCGATTGCTTTTGAACGATAGTGCGCGGTACGCTGGTAGCCACCGCCCTTTATTTGATGGAAGACTGAAGAGTGAACGCATACGCGGAACCAGTAGTGATTTTTTTGGGGTTGCCTATCGTGCACAGTTAGTGTGGCGCAGGCATATTTTAAGGCGATAAGGATGCCAGAACCACCACATTGATTTCCTTTTGAGGTGATATTTTAAGGAATTAGCCAACAAATCATTGCAGCTATTTAGTTCATATTTAAATCTTTTCAAATTTTAGATTTTCTATTTTGACAGTAGAAAAGAGAGAGTTACTTAATAAAAAACAGCATAATATATATGTATAGACTTTTAGACATGCCTAATCATAACGGCTGCATTGAACACTACTATATTTGGATAGTTCTCCTGTAATTCTAGATCTACTACTTATTGAATGACTAAAGTCATGTATTAATGGGCGGTGTTTTGCCCTCACCTATGTATCCACCCTTCCATTCTTTACCAAAAAGATGATGACTGAACAATTGCACCTTATCACTCTGTAAGTTACCATTGCTTTCCGGGCATCGACCCCGTGACACCTACCTAGGTGCTAAGGCTCGGCATCGCCAATCTCTTTTGCCTTCTCTGCTAATAATCAATTTTAGTGGTAAAGTGGAACTCATATTCTTTTCTAATGTACTTAATACAAAAATCAACATTACAGAATTATGAGGCAACCAAGAACCAATGCTGACAATAACATGTGGCCAATCAAGAACGATTGGTTAACAATTTGTTTGATTAATGTAAGGGTTAGCTGATGCTAAGTTCTACTGAGTTAAAAATCAAAATACGAAGAGGGGATCTCTAATTAACTTCTTCCTTTGAAATTAATAAAGTTAATTTCTAATAGATAAGATTTGAACCCTTATATTCTTTCGCAAATTCCTCTCTTTTTTATTACAACATCATTTGACCAAAAAAAGAAAAGAAAAAATGAACAAATAAAGTACATCATCATTTAGTCGAAGAATAAGCATTGAAATTATCTATACATCTACGGATAATTATATAGTATGTTAAGAGTGGTTTTTACCATGGTTGTTAAAATCGCGATGCGGATCGTAGGATCGTACGATCCTACGATCCGAAAAGGCAAAATCGATCCGGATCGCACTCAGGATCGCAAGTTCTTAGAATCTACATAGGATCGAGGTAGGATCGCGTAGGATCGTACGATCCTACTTCGATCCTACAAAAAATGCTAATTTGTGAAATACAAGGTTCATTTTGCAAGTAAAAATCAACATTTGGGGTAGGCTTGTAGTTTATCAAGAAATTGTAGGCCTTAGTTGCAATGTTTTAACAAATTTTGCCTCAAAGTCAAAAGTTCCGTCTAAAAGCTTCGGGTTTTCTTCCTCTTCTCCTCAAGCAGACCTTTGTCGTTTCTTTTCTCCTCTCCGCTGCCCAAATCAAATCCCTAATTTAAACCATCAAACCACCTCAAGCTTCGGCTACAGCTCTTACCAAGACCAAGTACTAACAAGACAAATCACTGCGGCTTCTACCAAGAACCCACAAGCTACAGCCGACAGCTTCAAGGCTTCAAGCTTTAAAGCTTCAAGCTCCAGCAGCCATTGCTTCGGTAAGAATATCAAGCTACAAAATCCTCTGTTGCCGCCGGATTTTTGTTTTAGCTGGCAAAATTTTCCTGCTGATCAAGAGAAAAATCAAAATGTAAGTCCATCCTTTTCCCTTTTTTTTTCTGATGCATTCAAGAAATATTTGTTTTTTATGAGTTTAATTCTATTTTGGTCGCGTTGGTTTTATAACAATCTGCAACAGGTAGATGTTTGAAGAGCCTGAAAAAATGTAAATGGAAAACCCCTATTAGTCAGTTATGACATTCTTGGTTGAAGAACTCCGCGAATTTTCCTTTTTATTTAATTTTTCATTTTATATTTTTTTTTTGAGTTGCAGTATGGCCCATTGCAGGTCCACTTGATGGTTCTGTTTGCTTTATTCTAGCAGAAATTCTTGAGAATATATGTTTTAGTTTTTTTGGATTTCCTGGTGGGATTCTGCTCTTTCACAATTCTAGCACGAAATTTGGATTAGTTAGTTGTTACAATGACTCCTAAGTGATCAGTAACCTAGAGAATTAAAAGCATATGAATTAAGAATATTTGGTATCTTGTTGTTTTGATTAACTCATTGAGTACCATAATTTTATGAAATAGTGATTTTTAAGCACAGGGTATGAAGGATCACTAAGGACACAAAAGAATTCCCTTTTCTGGTAAGACGCATAGCAAAGTTTTATTTTCCAGAAAAATTCACACAAATGGATTTTTACTATTCTAGCATTAATTTCTGAACTTCTATTGTTGCTGTTGTTATGTCCTTTACCTATGTTTTCATTGGATTTGCACTTGGCCTTGCAAAAATCATTGGTAATAAGACTGAATTTCTTGTGCTGGTCTGGTCTGGCTTATTTTCTGAATGCTAGCTTTATTTTCTTTTATCAAGTGCTGGTCTGGTCTGAATTTCTTGGTTTCTTATGAATATTCTAATATATTTGGCAGTGCTTAAATGTCTTCATCAGCTTCAAAGAAACAAAGTAAAAAAAATGCACCGGGTGCTCGATTGGATCCCGGGTGGGATCATGGAATTGAAATTGATGCTAATAAAAACAAGTTCAGTGTAAATACTTACAAGAAATGTGCAGAGAGTTTGTAAGTTTCTTTCTTTCTTCCAATTTAAGTATAAAGTTTATCTTTTTTTTTATATTTTTATTTTGCAAGTTCTCTTGTTTTTGGTAACTTTCATTATTATTGTTTGTTTATTTAGATGATCATGAAGATCGTCAAACCCATGTCCGTCGAAGACAAGTTAATAAAATGAAAGAGATTCATGTTATTGATGAGGATGATGGGCCTTCAACTGAATTCGACCGCCAAGATGATGATTATCTTGATATGGTTCCCGAAAATGATGTTCAAATGGGAACTAATGATTTGGATGATACTAATTTGGATGGTGATGAAGATAATGCCGAAGATGAATTCCAAGAGAATTGGGATGGTGAAGATGATTGGGAAAATAATGATTTTGATAATATGGATTATGGGAATAATGAATTTGATTCAAACGATGAAAATGATTGGTTATAAATTAATGTATTTCTGAATTATTATGATACTTGAAAATGATGAATTGTTGCTATTTTATTTTTTATTTTTTCATGTTTGTTTAAACATGACAGATGACATTCTAGTAGTTAATTTTGATCTTGAAAATCTTTTTGGATGTTTGGCTTTTTAGTATTTGTGAAGGTTGATGATTATTTTATATTTGAAATTATGATTGTGTAAACTGTGAAGCATTTGGTTTTAAGACTTGAAATCATGACAGATAACAGGTTTATATTCTCTTCTTTATTACTTGTCAGATAGTAAGTAAAAAATACTATATATTTATGAGTAACTTATTTATTTGATATCTTTTAGGATGTACAAAATGATATATGAATTTCAAATTCATTAATTTAGTAAATTTAGGAGTTTTTGGTAGGATCTTACGATCCTACGATCCGATTCTGTGAAACTAAAATCGATCCGACGTGGGATCCCGATTTTACAAACCTTGATCACAATTACTACTGGACAACCAACAAGGTGGCCGTCCGAGAAGGTACGCCGTCTAATAGTCCATAGTAGCAGCAGTACCAACACCCAGCACCACCAACAAAGACCAAATTATTGCTTTGACCATCTTCGGTCATTTGTTACAGTTGAATCCATGAACCCACTACTATCCAAAATGTTGTTATCTGAAGTTTTAAGGAGTAGCAAGTTGTTGAAGGTTTTGGATTTGAGAGATCAAGAGACACAGGAGGAAATACCAAATGAGATTTTCAACTTGTTTCATCTCAAGCATCTAGACCTATATGATACGAGAGTGGAGAGAGTCCCAAAAGCCATTGGAAAGCTTCAACATTTGGAGTTTCTGGATTTGGGTAACACCAGAGTTAGAGAATTACCCGTGGAAATCCTAAAGCTGCAAAAACTTCGGGTTCTCAGAGTATATCAACAAGTTGATTCTTCCGATGATGATTATGGATATCATGGATTTAAAGCTCCCTCGAATATGGGAGTGCTTCTTGCCCTAGAAATATTAGATAGCATAGATGCTAGTAGTGGATCTACAGTAGTCAAGGAGATAGGAAAGCTGACCCAATTAAGAGAATTAGGTATTACAAAGTTAAGAAGAGAAGATGGAAAGGAGCTCTGCTCCTCCCTTGCCAACCTCACCAGTCTTCATAGATTCAGCATTGAATCAATTGGAGAAGGTGGTGATGATCATGAGATAATCGATCTAAATCATCCTTCTCTTTCTTCTTCGTTCCTTCGATCTCTTCGCATGCTGGTTTTGAGTGGCCGCTTAGAAAAGATGCCACAATGGGTAGCTCGTCTTCACGGCTTAGTAAGAATAGATTTGTACTGGAGCAGGTTAAGGGGCGAGGAGGATCCGCTTGAATCCCTCCATCGTTTGCCCAATTTGGGTGAAATTAATTTCTGTGGATCTTACCAGGGAGAAGGGTTGTGTTTCAAGGCTGGAGGGTTCCTAAATCTGAAGTGGATGCACTTAAAGAGAATGGAAGGGTTGAGATGGATGACAGTGGAGGAGGGTGCATTGCCTCGTCTCCAGAATCTATTTCTGGACCTACTTCCATTACTGGAGGAATTACCATTGGGTATTCAGCACTTGAGCCAGCTTCAACAGCTGTATTTGTCTGAGATGAGTTCTGAAATGATAGAAAAGGTAGAGAATCAGAAGGAAGAAAGTGAAGATTACACAAGAATCGCACACATTCCTGAAATTGTCATTGGTTGCTATACAGATGATGGGGAATGGAGAGAGCGCCAGCTATGGGAGAAGTAGAAGAAGAAAACATAATCATTCCCCTTTCTCTGGTTTGCACCCTCTCTGTTGTGGACAACACTGCTTTCTCTTCTTTTGTTTTTATTTTTTATGAGTAATTTTTTTCCCCTTCGACATCCGTGAGAGAAGTTCATCATCTTCTGTGTCTTGTCTTTTCTTATTTATTGTATGTATTGTGTATAACGCTTTATCTTTTTGTGCTAATAAACTTACAATGTGTATCACTCGTTCTCTTTTAGGAATGATCACAAAACACAAATTTTGAATTCTATTCAATTCACTTTAAAGATTTTTTTTTGAAACTTGACGAATTTAGGTGAACAATCAATAATCTTCGAGTAGTATTTTTTTTGAAGGAGTCGTTACTTTTTTTTTTTTTTTTTGCAGTATTTATTGGAAAATCAAAAGATGTGGTTTACGCGGGCAATTAGGAACAAAAATGCAAATGATCCACGTATATGTATGAGCAACCACTGACCCATTTGCTTTAGCAATGTAAGGGCCAGCTAATATTAAGTTGGGTAAATTATATTTTATCCCCTATGATTAGGTACTTTACCATATAACCTCTCCATAGTTTAAAAACATATATATAATTCCCTCATGGTTTGAGTTAAAGTGTCACCTTTAATTTTTTTTCCATTAAAACTAACGATCAACAGTAAAAGGTCAAAATCAAACTAATAAATTGGCAAATTTATCTTTTCATTACTTGAAGAAATTTAAATAAAATAGATAAATAAGAAATAGAAATTTTTTTATTACAAAAAATATCATTATAGGTTTTTAAACCAAAATTTTAATGGCATTTTCTATTTCTTATTTATCTATTTTATTTAAATTTCTTCAAGTAATGAAAAGATAAATTTGCCAATTTATTAGTTTGATTTTGATTTTTTACTATTGATCATTAGTTTTAACGGGAAAATTAACAGTGACATGTTAATCCAAATCATGACGGGTTCCATATAGGTTTTTAAACTATGGAGAGAGTTATGTGGTAAAGTACAAAATCACAAAAGCACGGAACTATAGAGAATTCAGGACCTAATACATAACAATCTCAGCTAGATAGATGCTCACATCAATCTCCTTGTTCTTTGATATTGAGCTTGCCGCAGAACCATCAGCAATTCCAAACTGTACTATTTGATCTTCAGAGATGGAAAGGACCTCATTTATCAAACTAGAAATGCAAAATCGACCGGGGTTTCCCTCAGCACTACACAAAGTTATTACCAAAAATTACCTCAAAGAGAAAACGTACAAAAAGTAATGTTAATGTTCCCAGCCCACTCTTTGCACAACTTAGCTCATTTTTTCCCACAGCTCATAACAACCCGCGACAGCTGAGTGCTAAGGCTCAGCATTCGCGGCATTACAGCATTGCATGTTGTTCCACATGAGACGATGGGCTATAAATAACTTCTGCTTTTCTTTTCTTTCTTTGTGGGAAAAAGACAAATAACTTCTGCTAATACTTTTGCTAGTAGTAAAGTTGAACTCGTATTCTTTTGCAGTGTAATTAATTGAAAAATCAAAAGAGGAGAATTATGCAGGCAACCAAGAACCAATGCTGATGATTAGATTTAGCAATATGTGGGCAATCAAGAACGATTGGCTTTGCAATTTGTTTGATTAACGTATAACGCTAGCCAAAAAAAAAAAAAATGAAGAGTGGATCTCTAATTAACTTCCTTTTTTGACATTCAGGAAGCTAATTTCTAACAGATAGATCAGATTTGAAACCTCATATTTCTTCTCAAATTTCTCTCTATTTATTACAACATCATTTGACCCCAGAAAAAGGTTCAATGTCATTTAGTCCCAAAATGCATTAAAATAATATATATAAATATATAACTACAATTCATGTAAAAAAAAGGATAAATTACATATAATCCCCCTATAATTTTCTTCAATGCCACGTAACACGCGTAAAGCTTCACAATAGTTATATAACCTTTTATGTGGTTTTATGCAAAGTAGAAAATGAAGGAATGCATCATTGATTAGGTGATTGAACCAAACACATTCCAGAAGACGTATGTGATGGAACCATAAAATTCACTTAATCCTTTATGATTTATAAATACCCACCTTACCTCATTACATTTTTTGTATTTATCCACACAATTCCCCTGCGATTATATCCGAGGTGGTCAGGCATTTATTCGCTTGAGTATTTAAGTAAGGAAATTATTAATATTTGAACTAACGACATTGCAGAGATTATTTTTCGTAAAGTTTATATTGAACCTAAACGAGTGAAATAGATATTTTACAATGTTATAGGGTTATATGACTATGAGTGAAACCGTAGGAGGTTATGTTTAATTTACCCTAAAATAAGGGTAGTGGGTACTTAAAGCTCAGGCTAAAGTAACTACATTATTATGGAATTCAAGGTTTACAAATACTGGTAAAAAAGCTCCTTCTCGGCGTTGGTAGGTGAAAACACTGTGCTTACAGATTTCTCGGTAGCTTTCTAAAAGTTTCGTTTATAATTTTCTATTCTTAACTTCGTCCATGACTTAGTCCAACCATAGTAGCACTACCAACATTTCTGTCTAATGTCTTCTTAAATCAATCCCCGACTGCGGAGTTACAGAAATTGAAATCTCACTTTCCTCAGTCCATTCTTCAACTGACGAGAAAGGAGGAAAAAAAAAATAAAAATCTAAAAACCAACTTTAACCCACAACATGCTCAAAACTCTGCTGCACCCTTACTCTCCTGTAACTTTGATATAATATTCATTTTGAGTTGGGTTTTTCTTTATCTATAGTAGTAGATTCTTGTTCGCTTGTGATCTTTCCTTATTTCTACTTAAACGCATAGGTATGTTTATGCCGAAATTTGGTCAGATATTTTCTATTATGTACCATAAAACTGCAACATAGTCACTGACTCCCTTAATTGAGAGTATATTGTCGTATGGGTGCAAAACAATTCGTGCTCAATCAAATTACTCACAAGCATGTTTTGTCAAAACTCAGGTTAACCAAGTTCAATATTTAGTTCGAGTATCTCAAATTGCTTGAAGAGTTCAAGTTCAAGTCTACTATACGAAGCTTGAAAACTCATTAAGTTCAATTGAACTCAATCGAGATTTAAATGTAATATATCCTTTTGGAATTTTTTAATATTTATTAGTGTGAAATATCATCAATTGTATCCTCATTTAAAATTATATAAAATATTAATTTGTACTACTCATGCTTCATTGAGTTTGATTAGACTCGATTGATTAATGTCCACAAAGTTAAAGCGAGTCCATCTCTTATTCTTTGGCACATAGCAAAAGAATCCTAAATTAAGGCCCTATTTGATAACCCACTTCAACACTTAAATTTAATGAATTCAGATCTTAACATATTCAGACTGTTTGATAACCAAAAATTGAACATCTGAATTAATTAAGTGACACTAAATTTTCTAGGTAAAACTTGGTCCTAAAATTAAGTGATAAATTATTCACTTATCATTGAGGGTGCATTTGATAAAATTGAAGTCTGAAAACTGAAGTCTGAAATTTGAAATTTGAAATCTGAATTTATTAAATTATTGAATTATTAAGTATTAAATCTAATACATTTGAGTGCATATCACATTCAGTGATAAGTAAATAGCTTATCACTTAATTTTGGGAGCAAGTTTTGTCTAAGAAATTCAATGTCACTTAATTTATTCAAATGTTCAATTTTTGATTATCAAACGGTTTGAATATACGAAGATCTCAATCCAGTATATTTTATATTGAGGGCTAAATGATCTACAATACTGAAAGTGGCACAAACAGTTCTCTGTGTTCCTGTTGGATTATTAGCTCATAACAATGATCTACAAAGAGTGAACACCCCACCAACTGCATGGTCCTCTTAATAATTCCCATGATTTTGTAGTGTAGCGGGTAAGGCAGCTTCGTCGCTCTATCTCAAAATCACGTTGCTGGCTATCTTCTTTCTATTCAATTTCCATCACGTCTCTTGCTTTAGTTTATCTTTTTCTTTTTGACTACAATGGCTCCACTCCATTTATTTGCTGCAGTTTCTTCTTTTGTGAGTAAGAATTTCTCTCGTATTTCGTCTTTAAATTTCTTACGGCTTTGAAAAATTCTTCTGTATTAGGTTACAATGTAAAATTGACAAACATTGATAGAATTGTATAATGTCGATAATGTGTTTCTGTCTATCTCCTTTCTTATGTTGTTTCTAGGAACCATATGGTCACTAGAAAAACTCTGTGTCTCTGTTTCTTCTTTTGTTTTCGAAAATATTTTTCCAAAATACAGTATTCGAGTAGCTCAACTAATGCACCATATCACATTTGAGTCCAAATTATGACTCTACAATAGTTAATTTTACTAGTGAATTTCAATTTATTAACTCAAGTAGGGGCTTCAAGCTAGGATTTGAAAAAAAAAAGAAGGAAATTTTTGAACCACTACTACTTTTTTAGCCTACGACTCTTTAAAATCAGGAAAAACCAATCCAACTGTATGTTTCAAAATTCTCTTTTTCGTAACAATATCCCTACATAAAAATCTTCTCTACAAGGATACATTCTCACTAACCATAGCCAATATTTATTTAGTCCTTGCAGATATGTAGCAAAATTTTCCCATAAATTAATTATTCTTGCACAAGTATGCAAAAGGACAGATTCATTTGTGAGCTCAGGCTCCCGCTAACTGTACTCCCATTTATTAGTTCCATTTTAACGGTATATCATTACAATGAGGTAAACAGTAAGATCCCATGCCAAATGCTAAGATGATACGGTAAATCAGAACAAATGTCATGCATCTTGTATGAAGCGATTTGAGAAAACCTTGGTACGTTGAAAATTCAATTTGACGGTGAAAGGTAATTATAGAATGAAACATGTGCCAAGTTATTAGTAGCTAATGGATCCTAAGTTTTCTTCTTGGTATGCTGATTTGATTACTTCTATCTTCCACAATTTTCACACTTATATGAGCTGCTATTAACCAAAAATAACATTGTACTTAAGTTTTGGAGCTGGGATGCCTTTCACTTGACCATTATTTCAACATCAGAAAGTTAATTTATTGGGTTTTAATTTTTGATGTCCTCGATGATTCTCCTCTTTAATTTGTTGTTTTCCTTTTTCTTTTGGAATGCCATGGTTGACGATCCCTTGAATCTCTCTCTAATGTTTCTCAACGCATTTTATTTTTATTTTTTCAATTTTGTGGTTGCCTCGTTGGCTTTGTGGATATCGTGATAGGGTGTGAAATTGTCATTTAATTCATAATTATTTCTCCTTTTATTCAAGCCAAATATTATATTAATTGATCGATTCTATTTATATTTGGTATTTGGTGCTAATTGTAGGAAAAGGAGCAAAACATGACAAAAAGGGGCAATTTTCTAATTAATTTGATGGTGTCACATTCGGAACCGAATTCCAAGTCCGAATCAAATTCAAGGCAATATTGGAGGAAGGTTTTGAAGATTTTAATCTTCATTATTAGTTTTAGTGTTGGATTAGGGAACTTGGAATATTATCTTAGTAGTTACCTTTTTCTATTTAGGAGACTAGTTTTATTTGATAGTAGATTTCAATTAGGAAACTAAGGAGAAAAGAAAGCCAGGTTCCGTGTGATTAGGAGGAAGCCACCAACGTTTTCGGGGACTTCTTATTATCTTTGCGGGGTCAGCCGCAAAGGAGAGGACGGCAGAGCCATTTGGCCTTTTGGCCAATCTTTTGTTTCCTCCAGCCTTTTCTCTTATAAAACAACAATTCGGCTGGTACTAATTGGTCTTGAATTCTCTCCTTTAGCCGACTTTGGGGAGGACAAAAAGGCCGGATCCCGCGTGATTAAGAGTGGGAACTCTTGGAAGAAAAAGACGGCCGACACTTGCTGCGGCTGATTTTTGGCTTGCTCTTAGTTAGTTTGTGAAGAAGGAACCAATGGTTATCAAGGGAGTCCTGCGGATTTCCCTTGAGAATGTGTAGCTGAATCTCCATTTTCTAGTTAAGAGGACAACTGAAAATTTGGTTCAATAATAACTGTGAGATCTGAATTATTTTAACTACTTCCTTCATTTGTTGGTATTTGTATGTTTTCTGCTTTTAATTGTTGGTATAGCTATCGTGTATGATTGATTAGTGCGCAATAATTAATTATTCATATAGGCTATTTTGCTAAATAGGGGTAATTGAATCTGTAATTGTTCGTTATCTCTATCACAGTAGCAACTGGCGTAATTGGGTTTATGTCAGGGAAACATACGATCTAACTTAAACAAACCCTCGTAGCATATTTGTTAGTTAGGATTGAGCCTTTCTAATTCTTAATGCAATCTAAAAATTAAATCCTACGGTCGTACTTAGGGTTGTTTTTGGGTTAGAGAAATAGTTAACGGTCGTACCTTAACTATCGAGAAAGTAAGGAAAGGTTGGTTGTTTATCGCGTGTATGACAACTATAACCAATCTATTAATAAATGTGGAATTATCTGTGAATCGAGGATCAGTGCATGAACCATTTCTGAAGTGTACCCTTGTCTAGAGTTTTCTTAATTATTTCTCTTAATCAATTATTTTCTGCAGTTAATTTATTTAGTTAGCATTTGATCCCAAAACCCCCATTAATCTTGACTTGAAAAGAAATAAATTTCTCTCCAGTCCCTGAGGAGACGACCCTGCTTACCACTGCCTACTAGTTAGTGAATTCAGCCAAATAATTAATTCAGGTATATTGGACTAAGCAAACTCTTCGGGAACAGGGTGAATCAAGTAACCCATTGCACACCTAGAGTCCCTGCTCCAGTACTAGAGTTGATTATTGACTGTTTCAGGTGGTAGTTAGGTTTTATTTATTATTATTGCACAGGTTCGGCACCTGTCATATCGCCATAGACTAGATACCAAATAAACCTCTCTTGTGCAAATGTCTATCACATGCATACATACATACATGTATATATGTATATATGCATATATATATATATATATATATATTAAAAGCACCAATGTGATTTGGTGTTTTAGTAAATTTAGTTTTCACTTTCCAGTAATGCCCTTGTATAGTGAAATAATGAAGCTTATCTTAAATTTCAAATATGAATTGGGGGAGGGATATTTATGGATACTAGTGTTGATGTAATTATTGTCTTCTAAAATTTAGTATTCTAAAAGGAAAGGAATTCCAGACAAAGTTAAAAAAAAAAAGAAAGGAAACCATATACCATATTGTAAAACAAAGTTAAACCCAAAAAAGGGAACCATATTGTGAAAGGAAATTGAAGAAGTATTTGCACTTTATTAATTATCGTAAAAATTAGTTTCTTCTTTCCAACATTAACCCTCCCATAACATATTATGGTGAGTTCTAAATTTGAATGACTTATTGATATTGTTGAGGGTAATTGTATAATATCATTGTTAAGTATTTGTTTTTGGAAGAGAAGTATATTACATTTTTCTTATGAAATATAGTTAGATTTGGAATGAAATTACTTAATGAAACATAGTTTCTACCAAATAACTACTCAATCTAATTCTACTAGGTTCTGGACATAATATAAGGGATAACAAATCCTAATTTGATTTTGACTTGCAAAAGAAAATAAAATTTTGACAATATCGGAAGCTGGAAAAAACTTACTGCATATTACATTGAATAATGCTTATATGTCAAATTAAAGTAAATATATCAAATAAAACATAGAAATTCTTCTAAAAAGAAACCATGAATCTAATATTTGAAAGTTATTAACCAATAAAAAATAAAACCTGGCAATTCACAAATTGTACTTTTTAAACAGAAACTCAAATTTTTTATCATATATACCTCAAGTTAAGAAATTGATTTGCTAGGATGAGAGCAAGTCTCTAACTATTTCATAGATGTTTGTCATCAATTAGTACAAGATTCTAGCTTATACTAAGATGCTTTTATCACAATCGGGCCAAAAGAATTATCGTTTGTTTGTGTAGTAGTTTCTTGCAAGCATACAAGCTATTGGATCCTAAGTTTTGCTCATTTTACAAATGTTTGTGACAAATTAACATATACCAAACATTCTTCTGGTCATTAATCACGTAATCGTTAGATTGTGACAGGGCGCATGGTGGTTAATGAAATTGTTAATATTTTCTTGTGATTTTGGCTAAATATTGCATTATTGGATTGATTCAACTCATATTTTGCAATTGATGTTGATTGTAGGAACATAACAAGAAAAGAGTAAAAAGTGGTTCAATGAAGATATTTCTAACAGAGGATTCTCAGCTTGTTCCACGTGGGCATGCCAGAATTATTGGATATTTAACATATATATGATTTAAATATAATTAAAAATGATTTAAATATAATTACAGCTTGGTAACTTGAGAATTCACAGCATTCAAAGTTATTACTCGTGTGCTTGTCTTGTTTGGTACCATCGAGCAACAAAGATTATTGGATATTTAATATATATGTATGATTTAAATACAATTAAAACAAGCTGGTAGGTGTACTATTAAAGTTTTAAAATTATCATTCACCACTTAAGTTGCAACACTTCGATAGGAAAAAATAATTTTGGATCCTCCTCTTATTTGGTGCACTACCAAATAGACAAACCCTTTACAGGTTTATCTTCTT
Source organism: Coffea eugenioides (assembly GCF_003713205.1). Taxonomy (NCBI): domain Eukaryota; kingdom Viridiplantae; phylum Streptophyta; class Magnoliopsida; order Gentianales; family Rubiaceae; genus Coffea; species Coffea eugenioides. The sequence continues at coordinate 2,033,419 of NC_040042.1, forward strand.
CATTACTAGTATTTTACTACTTATATGTGAAATAAGTTCACAAAACTTGTATTTTAGATGCCAAATTTGCCCGTGATAACTCTAATTAATCAATCTGATATAACTGAATGACTAAAATATCTATTTCTCATTCCAGGTGCTAAGGCTCGGCATCTCTATCTCTTTTGTCTTCTCGCTTAGCTATTTGCCCATGTTGCATTGCAATATTGCACATGGGATCATGGGCTATAAAATAACTTCTGCTAATAAATTTTACTTCTGCTAATAATTTTTTTAGCAAAGAAGTGGAACTCGTATTCATTTCCAGTCTAATTAATTGAAAAATTAAAAGATGAGAATTATGCAGGTAACCAAGAACCAATGCTGACGATAAGATTTAGCAACATATGAGCAATCAAGAACGATCGGGTTGGCTTTTTTTTTTTTTTTTTCTTTATTAATGTAGGGGATCTCTAATCATCTTCTGTCTTTGAAATTAAGGAAGCTGGTTTCTAATAGATAAGATTTGAACCTTTATATTCCTTGACAAATTCCTCTCTATTTGATTACGACATCATTTGACCAAAAGAAAAACATAATAATAAGAGTAATAAAGTGCAACCTCATTTTAGCCAGAAAAGCATTGCAAGCATCTATATCTATATCTATGCTAAAATAGTGAAAAACTATTTTTTTAATTTGGGCGAAGCATCAGAGTTAGTTGTGCGAGCTGCTATTTATTTGAGATATTTGGATTGTAAATTATTGGAGATATATTTATTGTAGCACTTTTTGTGATGTGATGTATATGAGATAAAAATGTAATTGAAAAGATAGAAAGATGTGTTAAAAATTATAATGATGACGTAAGCAAATAAATTTTGACAAATAATCTTCTGTCCAAACACACGACTTTTTCTGCATAAATAAACAAATGCTCATTCCAATCACGCGTGTTCACACTAATAAATAACCATAATCATACTGCAAATGACCCAATGAGAACAGCATTTTGCAATCGCAACTGGAATGAGCTGGCTCCAACTCATTATTGTCATCTTTGCATTATTTTGTAGCCTGGAACCCCACAATTGCATCTGCACAGTCTTCTTACCCAACTCCGCCACTTGCAGATTCCCATCTATAAAATATGGTGTATTATTGCACTAATTGGCTTCCTCGTAAGTTCAGGGCATCTTGTGATTAATTTACTGGTCTCCTCCATTTCATTTTGGTTTCTAGCTCCTCTGTGCTAAAGGACACTTTCGAGTACCCGCCGTTGACTTTTGTTGATTAACACGGTGTACCTTCAACATGGTGCACATTGATGCCAGCTTTTCTACCTACTAACATTATTGACTTTTTTTGGTCAACATGGTTTACCTTGTTAACTACAAAGATTCATCAATAATATCTGTATCTATATATCTTTGCCAAAAGAGTGAGCTTGTATTGATGGTTGAGTGCTCAGTTATTTCTTTTCAAGATTACCCTTCTTACAAAATAATTAGGACTATGTCAGTCGCTAAATTTGAATGAACTTTCTAATATCATTGAGGGTATTCATGTATTGTCATAATCAAGGTCTCAAATTCAAAAAAAAAATTTATTGCATCAAATTTTCTTTTGAATTATGAAATAGAATTTAGATTTCGAATGAATCGCGTTAATGTAATTTCTAAGAATACAATTAGCTTTGGAATGAAACACACCAGTGTAATTTCGTTCTTAAGTTTCTCACATGAATTTAACAATTCGTCTATAATAAATTACCATATAAAAATGACAAACATTGAGAGAACTTTATAATATCGATAGTGTCTCTCTATCTTTTTTTTTTAATGTTGTTTCTAGGAAGCAATGGTACTATTGATCACTAGGAAAACTTTGTGACTTTGTTTCTTCTTTTGTTTCACTTACAATAGCTCGAATAATGCACCTTATCACATTTGAATCCAAATTATGACTGTACAATAGTTAATTATGGCTTTGAACTAGGATTGGAAAAAAGAATTGAACTACTACTACTTTTTTAGCCTATGACTCTTTAAACTCAGGAAAAACCAATCCAACTATATGTTTCAAATTTCTCTTTTTCGTATCCCTACGTAAAAAAATCTTCTTTACAAGTATACATTCTCGCTTTCTATATACAGTCAATATTTATTTAGTCCTTGCAGATATGTAGCACAATTTTCCCACAAATTAATTGATAGAGCAATTATTAGGCATATTTTGCACTATTATTTTGTCCTAATTTTGGCTACTCATGATGCTAAGAATTGAGAATTTACTCATATTTGATATTTGTGTGAATTGCAAGTGGTTGGTGTTAAAAGTGATCGCGTGAGGTAAATTTCCAAAAAACTCTTTATATCAGGACGTGCCCACGCCAGAAATTACAGGAGGTTACCAAAAGCCGGACCCGCGAGATTAACAGCAGAACCAATTAAGGAATTGGGTCCACGTGAGAAGCATGGGATCAAAACCCCAAAAGAGCAAAGCTTTGCTTCTGACTCTTTGTGGGCTTCTGACTCTCATATTTGATACATTCTCGCTTTCTATATATAGTCAATATTTATTTAGTCCTTGCAGATATGTAGCAAAATTTTCCCACAAATTAATTATTCCTGCAAAATGACAGATTCCATATTCCCATTTGGTTCCATTTTTTTTTTTTTTTAACATTACAAGGAACTAAAAGACTAATTAGACATGATAAGATGGCGATGATGGGATTTGGCTAGGCAGTTAAAGGTTACCTCAATTGTCTTATGCTGAGTATTTAATTTTATCCATCTCCAATATTTTCATTCCCACTTCTTTCTTCACATCCAACCTTGTCTAGAAAACCAGGGGAAAAAAAAGGAAAAAGAAAATCTTTACTTGATATATCAATTAAATTTTTTAAAATTAGAAAACACGTGCTGAGAGAGGTACAGTTGAAATATCATCGGTCACACCATATTCAACTTTTTATCAGCACATCGTGAGAGTGAAGGGACAGGCCAACCACCTAATGTTCACAGACTAATCAAAGCAAGATTATATGCGCAAAATCAGTGATTCAAATTAAAAAAATCACGGATACTCATGAAAGATTATGAAAATGCACATTTAATGTTTGTTTTTATAACCCATCTTTTTGAGTGAATTTGTGCGCCTCATAGGAATTATTACACACGAATTTTAACAGTATATACTTCATGTGAATTTTTACTATGAATTTTAAAATATGTATAACTATGTTTATATAACTGAGTTCCCTCCCCCAACTTGGGGTTTTGCCAAAAGAAAAACTGAGGATAATCAAAGGGGAAAAAACAGAAATGATATGTAGTTTTTTTTTTTTTTTTTTTTTTTTGTAAAATTTGGAATGAGTTCACATTCACAGGATTAAAAGAAAGGGTATACAACATATTTGAGATAAGATTTTGGAAAAGTTTGTTAACCTATGGTGCACTTTACCCTTTACAAAATCGGGCCTCGTTTGAAAGGTGAGTTTTTTGGGTGTTTATCTAAAATTTTACTGTAACTTATTGTAGAATTTTTTAAAAAAATTTTGAAGTATATTTTTTTTAATATTTTGAAGTGTATAGTTTAAAAACTTTGAAAAGTTTTTTGAGGTTACTGTAGCTAAAGTTTTTAAAAAACTTATAACAGATAAATTTGGCAAAAAACTTGGCTTCCAAACAATAATAAAATTGTGCAATGTTGGTCATAGGACGAAAATAAATCACTACGCTGTATTTCATACCTTAATCTTTTCAAACTTTAGATTTCTATTTTGATAGTAGAAAAGGGAAATTAACATTATAAAAAAAAAGGCATAATGTGTATGTATAGACTTTTAAAGGTGCCGAATAATAAGTAATGCATTCAACAGTGTTCTCTTGTAATTCTAGACCTACTACTTCTTATTGATTTGGATTGCATTTTTTATGATTTTTCATGGAAAAATTACTGTAGCAATTTGATGTATGTGAGAAAAAAAGGTGATAGGAAAATGTGATTACGGAAAACGACGTAATTTTCTGACGGAAAATCGCAATCCAAACAAGGCCTAAAGTCATTTATTTCCTGTTTCTAGAAAATGGGGTTTTTGGTCGCAACGGATCTTCTGTCCCACACCCTGTGCCACTTTCTGTCCCATTTTTTATTATATTGCTATTTCTCCCATATAAACATCATGTTTTAGTTCTTTTGTGTTTCCTTAAAATCAAATAACTATTAATTGAGTAATACACAAAATTTAACAAACTCAAAAAATTAAAATGCATTAAAAATGAGATTTTTTTTATGAATTTTCTGCTATATTTTTTAATTTTCTATTATATATTACTTTTTTGAATCTGCTGTATTTATTTTTTACTCAATTAATAGTTATTTGATTTTAAGGAAACACAAAAGAACTAAAACATGATATTTATGTAGGAGAAATAGCAATATAATAAAAAATGGGACAGAGAGTGGCACAGGATGTGAGACAGAAGATCGTTGCAATTTTCGGGTCTCACCTACGAATAATCCACCCACCGTTCTTTACCAAAAAAGAAGATGATTGAGCTTATTACTATTGCTTTCTGGGCCCATAAAAATGGAGGGGCATCAACCCGAAGAAAAATAAATAAATAAATAAACAACTAAAGTGCGGACTGCGGACCACGTTATTTAGTTGAATGAGCAATGAATATCTACTATTCGGTTATAAGAAACAATGTAGGGGAGGACTTATATAACTTATGTTAAAGTAACTATACCTATTTTCGAAACCTGAATTGAACTTAGGTCTTGACTCTTGAAGTCTTGAGTTGCCTTTTCTGTTGCACTCCGAAGAAATTATCCTCTGCATCACATATTCCTGGAAAACTCACAGCTGGCTTCCATTTGATTGAGAACTGTCATTTTTATTTTGGGGTGGGGTGGGGTTTCCTTGATTTCGAGTAGATTCTCATTCTCTTGTGCTCTTTCCTCTTAAACTACAGAAAAACCCGTTCATGTCCATACCGAAAACTTGGTCAGACACCATTGCTTTATTCCTTCCCCTGTTAAATAATTCGACATCATTGCTTTTGCACGATGCTGCGGTAGTCATTCCTTTTTCTCATGATCATCTTAATAGCTTCAACGATTTTGTATTATAAGCAGGTAAGGCAACTTCATCTTTCAAAATCACGTTGCTGCCTATCTTCCTGTCTTCAATTTCCATCATGTTTCTTGCTTTAGTTTCTTCTGATTGGTTAATTCTTTCTTTTTCTGTTTGATGCTGTTTTTCTTTTTGATAAATACTGCAACATATAGCATCAACGTTCACCAGCTTATGAATCTATAACCTACTCTTCCTTCTTCCTTACAAGATACTAGAGTGCACTGTCCCATAAACCAGAAACCGCCTTCTCCGCATTCTTAAGTTAAAGAGAAAGACTGAAAATGGCAGAAACGGTTCTCTCCTTTGTGCTGGATCAACTCTCAACTTTTCTGCGCGAGGAGGGACGACTATTGGGAGGGCTACGGCAAGAGGTCCAATTCATCAGGGATGAGTTGGGGCACATGAGGGCTTTCCTGAGAGAGGCAGAAACAAAAGAAGAAGATGCTCAACCCAGGCTCCAAGAATGGATCAAGCAAGTGCGAGAAGCTGCTTATGACACTGAAGACATTCTTGATGAATTTGTAGCTCGCTTTGCTCGGCACCGCACAACAGGATTCTACGGCTCTGTTAGGAGAATTTTCAGCTCCATCAAGAATTTGAGAGCTCGTCATCGGGTTGCTAGCGAAATACAAAGCATCAAGTCCAGAATCAACAGTATTTCTGAAGGTCATCAAAGATACCAATCCGAATACGGTATCTCTGCCCAAGCGTCCAACTCACTATCTGCTGTGAACAACGCAACCTGGCGCTATAGCAGAGATGACGCACTGCTTGTGGAAGAAGCTAAATTAGTTGGCATTGACCAGCCCAAGAAGCATCTAATTTCTCAGCTCCTCCAAGGGGATGATTACCAACTAAAAGTTGTTTCAGTGGTTGGTATGGGAGGACTTGGCAAAACTACCCTAGTGAAAAAAGTCCACGAGGATCTTGAAGTCAGAAGGCATTTCCCAATTCGTGCTTGGGTAACTGTCTCTCAGACATGTGACTTTCAGTACCTCCTGAAAGACTTGATTCAACAGTTACACAAGGAAGGGAAGAAACCAGTCCCACAATCGATCGAGTCTTCGAATACCACCGAGCTGAAAGAAATTATCAAAGATTTTCTTCAACAAGCTGGAAGGTATGCAATTGTTTTTGATGATGTATGGGACGTGGAATTTTGGAATATCATCAAATTTGCACTGCCCGAGAGTAGCCGTGGCAACCGTGTCATGCTAACAACTCGAAGAGCTGATGTAGCCTCTGCCTCTTGGCATTGAATCTCGGGGTTTTGTCTACAGAATGAGCCACTATCTGTTGAGGATTCAAGGACCCTGTTTTGCACAAGATCTTTAACGGTGGTAATTGCCCTGGCCATTTGATGGATGTTGCCAAAGGTATATTGGATAAATGTGAGGCTTGCCCTTGCAATCCTTGCAATCAGTGGGCTTTTGGCTTCGAAAGATGTAAACAGAATAGATGAATGGGAGATGGTTCGACGCAGTCTTGGGGGTGAATTTGAAGGCGCTGGTAAGTTAGACAGAGTTAAAAGGATACTTTCTCTTAGTTATAATGATTTGCCTTGGCATCTAAAGACATGTCTATTGTACACAAGTATCTACCCAGAGGATTACAAAATAGAATGCTATAGACTAATTAATTTGTGGATTGCTGAAAGGTTTGTAGAATGGAGAGAAGGAATGAGTATCGAAGATGTAGCCTGGGATTATCTCAGTGAACTCATCAATAGAAGCCTAATTCAAGTGACTCGTGTGTTTTACGAAGGAATGCCCGAAATTTGTCGAATCCATGACCTATTACAAGAAGTTATTCTTGTCAAGTCAAGGGAACAAAACATGGTCACAGTTACTGCTGGACATCCAACGATGTGGCCGTCCGAGAAGGTACGCCGTCTAGTAGTACATAGTAGTAGCAGTAACAATACCCAGCACCACCAAGTAAGACCAAATTATTGCTTTGACCACCTTCGGTCGTTTATTACTGTTGGATCCACGAACCCACTACTGTCCAGAATGCTGTTATCTGAAGTTGCACGTGGTAGTAAGCTGATAAAGGTCTTGGATTTTAGAGGTCAAAAGACACAGGAGGAAGTTCCAAATGAGATTTTCAACTTGTTTCATCTCAAGCATCTGGACCTATATGATACGAGAGTGGAGAGAGTCCCAAAAGGCATTGGGAAGCTTCAACATTTGGAGTATCTGAATTTGGGAAAAACTGGAGTTAGGGAATTACCCATGGAAATCCTAAAGCTGCAAAAACTTCGGGTTCTCAGAGTGTATCAACAAGTTGATTCTTCCGATGATGATTATGGATATCATGGATTTAAAGCTCCCTCGAATATGGGAGGGCTTCTTGCCCTAGAAGTATTAAACTGCATAGATGCTAGTGGTGGATCCACAATAGTCAAGGAGATAGGAAAGTTGACCCAATTAAGAGAGCTATATATTACAAAGTTAAGAAGAGAAGATGGAAAGGAGCTCTGCTCCTCCCTTGCCAATCTCACCAGTCTTCATAGACTATGCATTGAATCAATTGGAAAAGGTGATGATCATGAGATAATTGATCTAAATCATCATCCTCCTTCTCTTTCTTCTTCTTTTTCTCTTCGTATGCTGCTTTTGTGTGGCCGCTTGGAAAAGATGCCACGATGGGTAGCTCATCTTCACAGCTTGGTAAGAATAGATTTGGATTGGAGCAAGTTAAGGGGTGAGGAGGATCCGCTTGAATCCCTCCAACATTTGCCCAATTTGGGTGAAATTAACTTCTGTGGATCTTACCAGGGAGAAGGGTTGTGCTTCAAGGCTGGAGGATTCCTAAATCTGAAGCGGATGTACTTAAAGAGTATGGAAGGGTTGAGATGGTTGAGAGTGGAGGAGGGTGCACTGCCTCGTCTCCAAAATCTTATTCTAGAACGACTTCCATTACTGGAGGAATTACCATTGGGTATTCAGCACTTGAGCCATCTTCAACAGCTGTATTTGTCTCAGATGAGTTCTGAAATGATAGAAAAGGTAGAGAATCAGAAGGAAGGAAGTGAAGATTACACAAAAATCGCACACATTCCTGAAATTCTCATTGGTTACTATACAGATGATGGGGAATGGAGAGAGCGCCAGCTATGGGAGGAGAAGAAGAAAACATAATCATTCCTAGCAGCAGCAGCAGCCGCCGTGGCTTCCCTTTCTCTAGTTTGTGGACAACACTGCTTCCTCTTCTTTTGTTTTTATTTTTTATTAGTAATTTTTTGCCCCTTCGACATCCGTGAGAGAAGTTCATCATCTTCTGTGTCTTACCTTCTTATTTATTGTATGTATTATGTATAATGCTTGATGTTGTTAATGTACTGTATACCATTACTCTTTATCTTTTTGTGTCTTGATCTTTCTATATTTGATTTAGCAAACGATCAATTTTAAATTTTGGTTAGAGATAATACTTCTGCTCGTACAAACCTACATTAGTATGGTTTGTCTGGTAAATATAGACATACACCAAGTTTATTATGCGACTCTTTTTACGTGATAATATCCCCCAATCTGCATATGTGATCATTCATCATTGACAAGTATAATTACTTTGTGCTAATAAACCTACAATGTGTATAACTATTTCTTAAATATTTTCACATTGAAAATCTGCATTGCGTCCTCTCTAGGATTATCAGAAAACACAAAATTTAGATTCAATTCAATTCTCTCTAAAGATTTTCACTTCTAAACGTGACAAAATCTGGGTAAATTAGGCAGGCAATCAAGAACGAATACTGAAGATAAGGTTTAGCAACATGTGGGCAACCAAGAACGATTGGTTTTGCAATTTGTTTGATTAACGTATGGCGCTAGCAAATTTTAATTCTATTGAGTTAAAAAAAAAAGAATATGAAGAGAGGATCTCTAATTAATTTTTTTTTTAAATTCAGGAAGCTAGTTTCTAATACATAAGATTTGGACCCTCATATTCCTTCTCAAATTTCTCTCTATTGATTACAACATCATTTGACCACCCCCCCCCCCCCAAAGTTCTATATCATTTTGTCAAAAAAGCATTAAAATAATCTATATACCTACAATTCATGTAAAAAAGAATAAATTACATATAATTCCCCTATAATTTTCTTCAATGCCACATAACACCTCTAAAGTTTCATAATAGTTATATAACCTTTATGTGATTTTATGTAAAGTAGAAAATGGAAGGATTGCACCATTGATTAGGTGATTAAACTAAATGCGCTCCCATAAACTTGTGTGATGGAATCATAAAATCTACTTAACCCTCTGTGATTTAAATAAATACGCATTTTACATCATTGTAATTGTTACATTTATCCACACAATTTCCCTACAGTTTTATCCAAGTTGGTTAAACATTTATTCGCTTTATCATTTAAGTAAGGTCATTATTAGTATTTGAAATAATGATGTTACAGAGGTTATTTTTCGTAAAGTTTACACTGAACCTAAGGGAGTGAAATAGATATTTTGTAATGTTTTAGCGGTTATATGACAATGAGTGAAACCATAGAAGATTACGTTTAATTTATCCTAAAATAAGGGTACTTAAAGCTAAGAGTGGCAACAAGGGCAAATGCCCGCGAGAGTAGAAATAGGGTGGGGGCAGAAAATTTTCCCCTATCTTAAAACGGGGCTGGAGGCCGGGCAACATACACACGTCCCATCCCCTGCATACGGAAATTTTATATATATATATATATATATTTAAATTTATAGATGTATATGTAATACATATATATACACAATATAATAATTTAGTTATAATCCAATTCTTTTTATTTAATAATATAATTAATAACATAATTGTGTAGTTTTGGTCCCTAAAATGTTTGCAAGAGCAAATCTGGTCCCTAATATATCCATTTTAAAAATAGATTTAGGACATTTGAAGAATTTTTTTCAATTACTAACAAAATTTAGTCATGTCTAATTATGTGTCCATTAAATTACATTTCAAAACAAAGAAGCAAAATAGTAGCTAACTTTAAACAACAAAATTAAGAACTAACAATTCATATGCTAACTAATTAACTAGTAAAAACTGAAAATTTTTAAACTAAAATTAGTAGAAGCACCCAATTCATCAATATAGAACTCATTTTTACACTCTATCCTGACTATGCCAAGCACAAAATCTTAACATTTATTTTTCACATAGATTAACAAATTTTCTTTCTTTTTTTTTTCTCTTGATTAATTAGTTACCAACATGAAGAGTAAACACCCCACCAACCGCATAGTCTCACTAACAATTTCCATGATTTCGTAGTGTAGTTTCGGCTTTCAAAATCACGTTGCTGTCTATCTTCTTTCCATTCAATTTCCATCATCTCTCTTGCATTAGTTTCTTGTAATTGGTTACTTCTTTCTTCTTATTTTTGATTGACTATTATGGCTCTACTCCAATTTTATTTTTATTTTTTTTGCTGCAGTTTCTTGTTGAGTAAGTATTTTACTCGTATTTCATCCTCAACTTTCTCACACGGTTTTGACAATTTTTCTGTAGTAAGTTACCTTATAAAAATGACGAACATTAATTGACAGGAATTTATAATGTCAATAATGTCTTTCTATCTTCTTTCTTATGCTATTTCTAGGAACCATAGGAAAATTTTGTGCCTTGCTTCTTCTTTTGTTTCAAAGCGGCTTTTTCAGCATACAGTATTCGAGTGGCTCATATAATGCACCTTATCACATCTGAGTTCAAATTTTGGCTCCACGATAGTTAATTTTACTAGTGAATTTCAATTCATTAACTCAAGTAGTGGCTTCACACTAGGACTTGGAAAAAAAAGAACTACTACAACTTTTTTAGCCTATGACTCATTAAATTCAGGAAAAACAAATCTAACTATATATATGTTTCAAAGGTTTAAAGGTGAATATAATCTAGCCCAAAAAAAAAAATGGCAAACTTTGAAAGAAAAAATTGAACCGCTAGACACAGATAATTATAGAATGAAACATGTGCCAACTTCAATATTATTGGCGGCAATTAAAGATCAAGTATAATAGTATACATAATTTCCTGCAAAGAAAAAAGAAGGAAAATAGAAACGCAAAATTATGATTTGACTTTGTCGACTGTATCTAATTTTTTTGACATTACAATTAAACTGACTGTTACGTACACAAATAATGACCATGGGTATTTTGGGCATTTCTAGTCACTTTGTTATCTTCTTCTGCATTTGTTTTTCTGTTTAGCTGGTATGTAACCAATTAACAAAATTAGAAAGGTCATGCATGGGAAGCCTACGTGCGGAGCACATGCATGGCTCCAAAAATAGCAAGGAATGGCAAATGAAGTTAGTTATAACTAACTCCACTTGCTCTGCCTCTCTACTAGTATAAAGGATCAGTAGTGTTCAGGGAATATCATCGAACAGATTGTAACAAATTCCTTTCCCAAATCTCTTGTCTAAACTCTGATCATCAATAATATTCACTCCCTCGCCACCAAGAGGTGTTCTCCAATCTTTTTTCATCTCTTCTGGTAGGGAGTTTTCGGTCCCTCTCTGTCCTCTGTATCAGTGGTATCAGAGCTGGGTCATCCCAGCTCAGTCAAAAATCCAGTGATAATGGCAGAAGGCACTAGGGGCCAAGAGAACAGGAAGTTCGAGGAAACCATTCGGAATCTGCTGAAGGAACAGAGGGAGCAGTTCGAACGAGAGCTGGAAGCAATCAAAAGCCTGGTGTTGGAAGTTTGTAGCCAAAGGAGTTCTGGGCAGCAAGAATCATCACGCAATTCTAAGGATGAATATCCAGGAAGCCGCGGAGGCAGCTATCAGACTCCGACCAGATTCTCTCGCATCGAGTTTCCCAAATTCGGAGGGGCAGACTTCAAGAGCTGGTTATATAAGTGTGACCAATTCTTTGAAATCGATGAAACTCCTTCAGAAACCAAGGTCAGAATAGCTGCGATGCATTTGGAGGATAAGGCGCTGCAGTGGCATCAAGTTTTCATGAAGGCTAGGATCTCTAGAGATCCACCTTCATGGGAAGAGTACGTGAGAGCCTTGGGCGCCAGATTTGGGGATTGTCTTTATGATGATCCCATGGGAGATCTGAAGAGCTTGAAGCAGACCAGGACCGTGAAAGAATACCAGGATTCATTCGAAGAGCTGCTGAATCGAGTAGCTCTTCCTGAGCAGTATGCGGTGAGCTGTTTCATAAGGGGATTGAGGGAAGAAATCCAGTTGCTGAATCGAGTAGCTCTTCCTGAGCAGTATGCGGTGAGCTGTTTCATAAGGGGATTGAGGGAAGAAATCCAGTTGTCAGTCAGGATGTTCATGCCTCGCGACCTACAACATGCGGTGGGCCTAGCTAAAATTGAGGAGGCCAAAATTCTGAATACTTGGAAAAACAACAAACACCCAGGACCTTCAAGAATGCCTACCCCTTACTCACCAAATGTTGGACCGAGTAACAGCTTCGCCAGGCAGAGTAATCTGAACAGCACCCCTATATTACCCAAACCAGGGGAACAAGGGGGGAGAAATGTGGGGGAACAGAGGCGGAACTCCCGGTTCTTGAGCACTGCTGAAATGGATGAAAAGAGAGCTAAAGGACTATGCTACTGGTGCAATGAACGTTACAGTCCCGGTCATCAGTGCAGGAGGAGGCAGCTTTTCAGGATTGAATGTGTTGAAGAGGAGACTGAGGAACAGGAACCAGAATGCTTGGAGGAGGATGAACAAGAAGAGGTGACAGAAGGTAATCTAGCTCAAATTTCTACTAGTGCCATGTGCAGCTTATTGGTTCCTAATTTCAGGACTATGAGGGTACATGGCCAAGTCGAAAGAAAAACCTTCAGTATCCTTATAGATTGTGGCAGTTCCCACAACTTCCTACATCCCAACATGGTAAGAAAGTTTGGCCTGAGAACAGTGCAAGTTGCTCCTGTTAAAGTAGTAGTGGCAGATGGAAGCTCTCTCACCACGACCACTCTATGCCCTGGGTTCCAGTGGAGAATGCAAGGTCAAGTATTTGAGGGAGATGTATTGGTCCTACCTGTAGGCGGTTGTGAAGTAGTACTTGGAATGCAGTGGTTATCTACTTTAGGGGATGTTAAGTGGAATTTCTCTGAGCTACGCATGGAGTTTGTTCAGAAGGGCAAGAAGGCGGTATTAAGGGGGATCAAACAACAACCAGTCCAAGTAGTTTCAAAAAAGCAAATGCAGAAGCTCCTGAGCAAACCTGAGCAAATTGAAACAGCTCAGCTGTGCTTGGTGACAGCAGAAAATGACTACAAAGAAGCGGAAGTGATAGCAGACTGTGCTTCCATGGAACGTGAAGTAAAGGTAACTCCCTACAAACACCAACTTGAGTTACTTTTAGCAAATTACAATAAGGTATTTGAAGAACCTACGATATTACCCCCTGCTAGAATGCATGACCACAGGATCTATCTCAAGGAGGGCACACAACCAATAAATGTTAGACCTTATAGATACCCTGCATTTCAGAAAGGCGAAATTGAAAGGTTGGTGACTGAAATGTTGGATAATGGTGTTGTTAGACCCAGTAATAGCCCTTATTCCTCTCCCGTAGTCTTGGTAAAAAAGAAAGACGGTACTTGGCGAATGTGTGTGGACTATAGGGAGCTCAACAAGGCTACGGTAAAGGATAAATTCCCTATTCCATTGATCGAAGAGCTCTTTGATGAGCTGTTTGGAGCTGTTGTTTTTACTAAGTTAGATCTAAGGTCGGGGTATCACCAGATTCGAATGCATTCGGATGATATTGCTAAAACGGCATTTCGGACTCACGATGGACACTATGAATTTTTAGTTATGCCATTTGGCCTAACCAACGCACCATCAACCTTCCAGAGTTTAATGAATGACATCTTCAAGCCTTTTCTAAGGAAGTTCCTGCTGGTTTTCTTTGACGATATCTTAATATACAGCAAGTCCGAGGATGAGCACTTACAGCACTTGACAACAGTGTTTGAGACGTTGCTCAAACACCAACTCAAGGTCAAGAGGAACAAGTGTTCGTTTGCGGCTGACCAGATTGAATACTTGGGACATGTGATTTCAGCAGAGGGAGTTAGCGCAGATCCTCAGAAACTTGTAAGCATTCAGCAGTGGCCTACACCTGTTACCATCAAGGAGTTGAGGGGTTTTTTGGGTTTGACAGGCTATTACCGCAGGTTTATTAAAGGATATGGGATGATAGCAAGGCCCTTGACAGATTTGCTCAAGAAAAATGCCTTTGCATGGCATGATGGAGCTACCACAGCATTCGATCAATTGAAGCTTGCTATGACTTCCCCTCCAGTACTAACCTTACCAGATTTTTCCCAGGAGTTTGTAGTAGAAACAGATGCTTCCAACTTGGGCATTGGAGCTGTCTTGCTACAGCAGGGGAGGCCACTAGCATTCTTTAGCAAGGTCTTAGCACCTAAGCACCAGGGCCTGTCAGTTTATGAAAAGGAAATGCTAGCCATTGTGAATGCCATACAGAAATGGAGACCATACCTGTTAGGAGGACATTTCATCATCAAAACTGATCATCAGAGCCTCAAATATCTGATAGAACAAAAAATTTCAACACCAAGCCAGCAGAAGTGGTTATCCAAATTGATGGGGTATGACTATGTGGTGCAGTTCAAGAAGGGTAGTGAAAATGTCACAGCTGATGCTCTATCCAGGATACCTCATGCAACCGCCACCTCTTGGTCAATCCATGGTATTACTACGGATTTGCTATCTGAGATACAGCAATCATGGCAGTCAGATCCTAAGGTACAGGAAACCATTCAGCAGCTGATCTCGGATGACACTTCCAGGGCCAAGCATTATAGTTGGGACAACCAGGTGTTGAGGAGAAAGGGAAAACTGGTGGTAAGAGCTGACAAAATGCTCAGGGACAAAATAATAAAATTTTGGCACACAAGCTCCTTCGGAGGACACTCTGGGATCCTGGTGACATTCCAGAAGTTAAAGGGGACTTTTTATTGGAAACACATGCATGAGGATGTCTACAAATTCGTTACTGCTTGTGACGTCTGCCAAAGGCATAAGGCAGATTTGGCAGCTTATCCGGGGCTCTTACAGCCGTTGCCAATACCAACAAAAATATGGACAGACGTCTCGATGGATTTTATTGAAGGCCTTCCAAAATCTCAAGGAAGACAAGTCATTATGGTGGTAGTAGATCGTTTGAGCAAATATGCACACTTCTGCGCCTTATCTCACCCTTACACCGCGATGGAGGTTGCTCAATCCTTCATGAATCACATTTTTAAGTTACATGGACTTCCTCAAACTTGTCGTGTAGGGATTGCGATCTTTCTCAGCCATTTTTGACGGAACTGTTCAAGCTCTTGAGGTCCAGCTACATTTTCTACGTTTTGACCTCCTCGAGCAACGGCGCAACCGGAGGTGGAAGGTAGTGCTTGGAAGGGTATTTGCGGATGTCTGACGAAGTGAAACAGCCGCACCGTACGTGGTTCCTTGGCTGCCCCTAGCTGATTCTGGTACGCAATTACGAACTATCACTCAGCTGACACAAATCACTCCCTTGCAAGTTGGTGTTATGGCCAGCTACCCCCTCTCCATGTCCCTTATCTTCCTGGTTCATCTGTAGTAGAGGCTGTGGATAGAAGCTTGGCTGCAAGGGAAAAAGTACTGCACCTCCTTAAGCACAACCTTCAGAAGGCTCAAAATCGCATGAAGCAAATTGCTGATGGCCGTAGGTCTGACCGAGAATTCACAGTTGGGGACATGGTTTATGTCAAATTGCATCCATATAAACAACATTCCCTCAAATCATCCAGCTGTCAGAAGCTTGCTCCAAGGTATTTTGGGCCTTTTCCAGTCATAGAAAGAATAGGGAAAGTGGCCTACAAACTGCAACTCCCTGATCATGCACGCATCCATCCAACCTTCCATGTATCACTATTTGAAAAAGAAGATAGGATCTCAGCCTGTCGCACCCCATTTACCAGCTGCAATCAACGATCAAGGTCAACTGCTGGTCGAACCAGTTGTAATTTTAGACAGACGCATTGCGAAGAAAGGCAACCAGGCAGCAACTCAGGTTTTGGTCCAATGGAGTAATTCATTTCCAGAGGATGCAACGTGGGAGTTCTTGCACGACTTAAAACAGAAGTTTCCCGCCTTTAGTCCTTGAGGACAAGGACTTTCTCTGAGAGGGAGCATCTGTTACGTACACAAATAATGACCATGGGTATTTTGGGCATTTCTAGTCACTTTGTTATCTTCTTCTGCATTTGTTTTTCTGTTTAGCTGGTATGTAACCAATTAACAAAATTAGAAAGGTCATGCATGGGAAGCCTACGTGTGGAGCACATGCATGGCTCCAAAAATAGCAAGGAATGGCAAATGAAGTTAGTTATAACTAACTCCACTTGCTCTGCCTCTCTACTAGTATAAAGGATCAGTAGTGTTCAGGGAATATCATCGAACAGATTGTAACAAATTCCTTTCCCAAATCTCTTGTCTAAACTCTGATCATCAATAATATTCACTCCCTCGCCACCAAGAGGTGTTCTCCAATCTTTTTTCATCTCTTCTGGTAGGGAGTTTTCGGTCCCTCTCTGTCCTCTGTATCACTGACAGACTAATTAGATATGATAGGATGGTGGAAATCGGATTTGGCTCAGTAGTTAAAGGCTTACATCAATTGTCTTACGCTGAGCATAGAAATAAGCCACGACATGATTGAGTGGTAAAGCTATTCCAACAAATTTGGTAATCCTTAATTGCAAAGAAATTTGATTCTTATCATCTTGTGTTATTCTTTTTTTTTTTTTTGGCTAAATTTCCATGCTGTTCACAGACCTTCTAAATCAATGTAGTCTCACATTTTGTTCCCAAGGTTTCTTTGATATTCCATCCGTTTTTATTACAAATACTAATTGGTCAGCAGAAATTAATTCCATATAGGAAGGAAGGTTATATATGTTACAAGAAGGAGCAAAAGACTCTGTAGTGGTTTTATTTCTTCGTCAATGAAATCAACAATGTCCAGTCCAAGAAGGTCCTGATGGCATGCATCCCACAGTTGTTTCTTGATCTTTTCTATATTTGATTTAGCAAACGATCAAGAGGCAGGCAGGTTAGAAGTGTGTTAATAATATCTACCAGAAAAATTTCATTAAAAGCTCCAAATAATAACTTTTAAAGTTTGATCAGAGATAATACCTAAACCCAATTTATCCTCACTCTGCTTGTACAAACCTATATTAATATGGGTTGTCTGGTAAATATAGCGCATAATGAACATAAACCAAGTTTATTATAGGGTTAATCACATTTAATCCCCTTAAGGTATATCTCATTTCTCAGTTTACCCCATAACCTTTAATTTTGTTCACTTAACCCCCTATAGGACAAAATTGCCCTTGTATTATTCTGACTTTTCATTTACCTTGTTTTCCTTTCTTTTATTTCTTTTTCTCTTTCTTCTTTATTTAATTCTTCCTCTTTCCCACAAAAATCTTCACCTTAATGATTGAAATTACAAAAGAGGAATTGCAGAGATCTATCTTATCCTTAAATGATTAAAAAAAATATTCAAATCACTTTCCTAAAATACAATTTTTTTAGCCTTTCAATTCTTTTAATTTTGGGTTTTCCTCTTTCCTTTTTAGTTTCTCATTTTATTCTCAAGAAAATATCATAAGATGAAATTGTGACCTGATTAATAATCATCAATTGAAATTTGTGACATGCAGTATCATACAAAAAATCAAAATTAGTTTTTAATACTTTTTAAACCTTCACCCAGAAATAGGATCCTCCTGTCTCACTCCCCTTTCGTTTCTGAAGTATCCTACCATTGATCCATTTAGGTTACCATGGTCACACATTTATCCAATAAAGCAATGAATTTAGCAGGAAAGCCCAATACCTTCATAGCAGCAAATAGGAAATCCCAATTCAGGGTGTCGTAGGCTTTCATAATATCGATCTTTATGACAGCTCTTGGTGATCCATCTTTCCTGTGATAACCCCTCACCACTTCATGCATCAAGAGAACGTTATCAAGAATGTGTCTGCCTTTCACAAAGGCACTCTGTGTGTTACTGATAATTTCAGGAATAACCTTCTTTAGCTTATTGGTCAAGATGGCAGAATAGCACTTGTGCAGTGTATTGCAGCATGCTATGGGCCTAAAGTTCTTCTTTTGGCAGCACCAACGTGAGGACAGTACTATGAAATTTAAACAATACTGAATAGCATCGATCACATCATTTCCAACCACATTCCAATTTCATTTGAAGAATTCAGCCAGATATCCATCAGGTTCAGGTGCTTTGCCATCCTTCATTTGAAACATGACTCTTTTAATATCTTCAGGAGTAACTCTTGCGGTTAAGTATACATATTGCTCACTACTAAGTACAGGATTAATAGATTGCCGCATTCTATTTTCATAGTCAGCTTCCCAGAGATAATCCAGAGAAAAAAGCTTTTGATAAAATCCAATAGCCAACTCCTCCACTTCAGCATAGTCTGTGATCTTTACATCATCATCATCATATAATGCCAATATCCTGTTCCTTGCAGTGTGTGCTTTCATCTTTCTATGAAGAAAAGGATGTGTTTTTATCTCCCTCTTTTAACAACAGCGCTCTGGATTTTGCTTTGTATAAGGTCTCCTCTGCTTGCAATAGTTCAGCATATTCTTTGATAAGAGTTCTTTTCTGTGTGATTAGCTCAGAGTCAAAAGGCCTAGACTGCATCATAAGCTGCACTTGCACCAACCCGATCCTTTTTTTGCACAACTCTGCCACTAATATTGCTGAAAAACCTTTTATTTGACTCCTCCAAACCATTCTTTAGGTCCTTGAGCCTGTGGGATAGAGAAATCACAGGATTACCATGCGAAACGCTAGTCCAGCTCTCTAATAGAATACTTTGAAAATCCCTATGTTTCATCCAGAACTTCCGAAGTTTGAAGACATTCTCACAAATTTCAATAGAAATGGGGGAGCGATCAGAAATTCCAGGCCCCAAAATTCCACCTCTGTGACAGGAAAATGAGAAAACCACGCCTCATTTGTGAAAATCCGATCAATTCTACTGTATTCTTTCTTTCTTTTCTTTCTTTCTACTGTATTCTTTTGTTGGTTTAATTGACCTCAACTCAAGGAATGTTTCTTTGTAACTGTTAACATAATACTTACTTATTATTAAGGAAATGCAATGTAATTTGTCTATTTATTGGTGTCGAGGATAATTTTGGTATCATAAAGACAAACATCAACTTTTATTTACACTCTTACACACCAAGACTAATCATACTTTTTATAACGTAATGGACAAATTTCACTTTACCTCCATGTGATTTAGTATTTGCTTACATAATCCTCTATAATTTTAAAACTATACATAACCCCCTCATTATTTAGATTAAAGTGTCAAAATAACGGAATTTGTAATCTATAACGAAGTCAACTAAAATGTCAAGTAGTATCTGTTTCAATAAGTTATAATTAGATGGATTATGCAATCTAAATTCTACTTGTTTTGGTGGCTATAAATTTTATTCTCGAGACAAACAAATTATACAGCCATGCAATATATCTATAAGCTCTAAAATGAACCTGGAAACAGGACACAAGAAATCAAGAGAAATAGTATTATTACACATTTCAGTATAGTTCTGAGATAGTAGATAAAGACAGAATTCGAGAAATTTCAAAACAATAACCTTAGAGAGATACAAAATCTCTTTTGAGTATATGAATTTTTATTGTTTAAAACTTCTAGCTAATTTTGCTCAAGAAAGTATATCAACAGACCATTCCCTTGGAATCAGAAACCTCAACAAAGTATATTAAATGTTTGAGACAATGAGTTCGAAGTTTAAGGCTAATTGCTTATATTATAGGTAAAAAAAAAAAAACATCCTCCAAATGCACCTCTGACACGGGCTTGTTCTTATTCTATACGTGCCGTGCTGAGTCAGTACGGCAACAAAATTAAATTTCGCAGAAGTCAAAAAACTGTCAG
This sequence comes from Coffea eugenioides, assembly GCF_003713205.1. NCBI lineage: Eukaryota > Viridiplantae > Streptophyta > Magnoliopsida > Gentianales > Rubiaceae > Coffea > Coffea eugenioides. The sequence goes on from NC_040042.1 coordinate 2,053,554, forward strand.
TGCGTTCAGCCTTGTGTCTGACGGCTCCGACTGACACAACACTGACAGTGATGCTTCTGCGTCAGTTCGAGCCGTGTTGACTGTGCACGGCTCCCACTAACAGGATTGACCCATTGTACCCATTGGATTATACGGAAATTGAATCCTGGTGCTGGTGGGTTAGCACTAGTTTGGCGACCAAGGCTTGAGTTGATCCCGTATTTACTTTCCCCGCTTGTAGTTTGTATTTTATGCTCCTCTTTAGAAAGTACTAAATGTGACTTAAGGAGAGGTCTGGAGTTGGAATCCTTATTGTCTGTGAACTCCACCACTCTTCTACTTTTTCCTGTTTTTTATTTTGTCTCCAACGAAAAAAACAAAAAAAAAAGTAGCACGATAAGACTTCGTATTCTCTACGACAAACCCAAGGAACTGTAAAACAATTATATAAATGTACATTTATACATAATATATATATATATATATATATATTAATGTATATTTATAATATACATTTATATTATGTATTATATATAATATAATACATTTATACATTTATATTAATATACCTAATATTAATTTTATATTTATACATAATATTAATACATTTATACATAATATTAATATATATTTATAATATATTAATTTATAGGTAAAAAAAAATCCGCCAAATGGATACAATTTTGTAAAAACTTTATTGTGTTCTTATGCTCACTGATTTTCATCTAAGTCCATAATTTATATTTATAATTTGTCCCCTAACTTGTACATAATTATGCTAGGGCATCAACATTTGTAAAAAATGGATATAATTTCTCATTTTTGAGTCCTGGCCTTTCTTTATGATGTTAATCTGTATTTTGGTGAATTAATTCTGACTCTTCAGGTATAAATTGGGGTTTAAGTAAATTTGTTTGGGATCCGATTTAATTTAAGTCTACTTATGAAACTAGTATGAATACTCTTTTGTTTGCAGATTTGTAAATCACTTTGGTAGTCTAAATAACCTAAATTTGAGTAGAGTATGAATAAAAGGTTAGTTAAAAAAAATGGATTTTGCAGCATTTGCATTTTAATTCTAATGGCCAAAATGCAATTTTGCATTTTGCAGCATTTGCAATCCTAAATTTTGCAGCATTTTGCAGCGGGGAAAGTAAATACGGGGTCAACTCAAGCCTTGGTCGCCAAACTAATGCTAACCCACCAGCACCAGGATTCAATTTCCGTATAATCCAATGGGTACAATGGGTCAGTCCTGTCAGTGGGAGCCGTGCACAATCAGCACGGCTCGGAGCCGTGCACAGTCAGCTCGACTTCGACTGCTCCGACTGACACAAGGCTGAAGGCACTGACAGTTTTTTGACTTCTGCGAAGTTTAATTTTGGTGCCGTGTTGCACGTATAGAATAAGAACAAGCCCGTGTCAGAGGTGCATTTGACGGATGTTTTTTTTTTTTTTGACCTATAATCTAAGCAATTAGCCTTTAAGCGATGGAGATGCAGAAAAAAAGAATGTAAATAATAAATATACAGAATTTAATAGCTATAATACACAGAATTATTCTATAACTAGTGTATATCCGTGCTATGTAGATTATAGGATCAATTCATCGATTCAATATTGGAAGTTCTCTCAAGGTTAACCAATAATGACGGCCATTGTTTTTTTCCTGTAAGTCAGTTGCCAATTGCATATTTATTTGGATAAGTTACATAAAATCCCCTATGATTTTGCATAATGCCAAATGACCCTCTAAGGTTTCAAAATAGCAACATAACTCCTCTTTGATTTTATATAATGTGGAAATGAACAGAATGTATAATCAGTTACAGGTTTACAGCGATTAGATCACACTACTCTAAATGTGCTTGTGATGAAATCATAATATTCACTTAAACCCCTTATAGTTTGCATAAATGTCCACTTTACCTCCTTATGATTTTTGTATTTATCAACGTAATCCCTCTATAGTTTTGTACAAGGTGTTTAAGTCATCATTTGATTTAGCATTTAAGCAAGTGCATTACAAGTAGTTCAACTAATAACACTACATAGACTATTTTTCATTAAGTTTCTAGTTTATATGAAACAATAAGAGATGAAGTGGATATTTTGAAACGGGATTATGTGGCAATAGATGAAACTATAAGAGAGGTTATCATTAATTTACCCTATTTATTTTAAGCTGTGAAAAGTGATGAATTTTTTTTTTCGAGCAAGGTACTAAAAGAAGGGCTTCTGCCAGGTGCTTTGTTAATTTTACTATTTATGCTTCTGAAAAGCCAAAAGCCAAAACTACCTTATACTGTATTAATTCCATCAGTGCAGCTGAAGTTTTCACTCCTAATCACCTATTGCTATCTTCAATTTATATGGTTCTTCTGTCTATGTTTCTTTTGCATTCAAATATACATCGGTCTCTCTACTTTCTTTTCTTCTGATAGCTCTTCTGATGTTTTCATCTTTGTTTTTCTTTTGATATTTATTTTACTATTATCTGCATGCTTGTCGTGTCAATTTTTCTTTATTTTTTCTTTTCCCACTAGGAAGAAGCACTTGCGGTGCACCTATTGTTTAAGCAATGATCTACAATTTTTTTTTTTTACTTATTTATAAACTACCAATATTATTTTGAATTTTGCCTCAATTTAATGAAAGAAGTTAATGTGCAATTACATATTTTTTTCTTAAAAATTTTTTTCTGGCAAGGAGAAGTAGGAGGGATGGGGATGGAGAGGGGGAATTTAAACTTGGGACCTTTAAATTTTGAAATCTCAAGTTCAACCACTAAATCATATATATATATATATATATATATATATATATATATGATTTAAATATAATTAAAACAAGCTGGTACTATTAAAGTTTTAAAATTATCATTCACCACTTAAGTTGCAACACTTCGATAGAAAAAATTAACTTTGGATCCACCTCTTATTTTGTGCACTACCAAATAGACAAAGCATTTACACGTATACATTCTTAATTACTAGTATTTTACTACTTATATGTGAATAAGTTCGCAAAACTTTTATTCTAGATGCCAAATGTGCCCTTGGTAACTCTAATTAATCAATCTGATATAACTGATTGACAAAAATATCTATTTCTCATTCTAGAAAATGGGGATTCTGGTTCTTCCCAATCTATTTCTCTATCTCTTCCGTCTTCTCGCCTAGCCAATTGCCAATGTTGCATTGCAATATTGCACATGGGATCATGGGCTATAAATAACTTATGCTAATGAATTTTACTTCTGCTAATAATCTTTTTTTGCAGTGAAGTGGAACTTGTATTCATTTCCAGCTAGTGTAATTAATTGCAAAATGAAAAGATGAGAATTATGCAGGCAACCAAGAACCAATGCTGACGACAAGATTTAGCAACATGCGGGCAATCAAGAACCATTGGTTGGCTTTTTTTTTTTCTTTATTAATGTAAGGGTTAGCAAATGTTTAAATTCCACTGTGTTAAAAACCAGAATATGAAGAGGGGGATCTCTAATTAACTTCCTTCTTTGAAATTAATGAAGCTGGTTTCTATTAATAAGATTTGAACCCTTATATTCCTTGGCAAATTCCTCTCTATTTGAGTACGACATCATTTGACCAAAAGAAAAACATAATAATAAGAGTAATAAAGTAAAGCCTCATTTAGTCGGAAAAGCATTGCAATTATCTATATATCTACCATTCATTTGAAAAAGAGGTGGGCGGCGGGTTAAAGGGTGCGCTAGTAGGTGGAAAACATCACTCTTTTGACATTTGAAGGTAATTTATAGATTTCTCGGTTCCTTTCTGCGTTTCATTCATAATTTTCTATTTTTTTCCAACTTTGGCTGCTCTCCTGTACCCTTGATAGAATAATTGAAAAACCTGAACTGAACTCAAATAATAGAATAATTGAAAGGCTCTTAATTTAATTTGCTCCTCTGTGACTCCCTGGGGTTTCATTGTCGAGCAAACCACATGGAATTCTTTGAGATGCTTGTGGGGATCTTCACCTGGTAAGCCATGAAAAGAAGGAAGTAAATGGATTAGTCCAGATTTTAACTCAAATGCAACCTCTAATGTAGGATAAGTAATGCATAGGGGCTGTTGATTTAAATCTGGTGCAGCCAATTCTCTCAATGTCCGTTCATTAGCCATGGTGCTATTTATCTCTTCCGTCTCACTAAATGAATCCACAAAATCTACTACTGAATTATGTCCAGTAGATGAGGAGGATGCCTCTGCTCGTTCTCTTGTTGCTTTTCTCAATGCACGAGCAGTTTTCTCTATCTCAGGATTATATTGCAGTTCACCTGTACGAGAAGATCTAGGCATAAACCAGTAACAATAAAAATAAAAATAAAAAAAATAAACAAAGAAAATATAATTCAAAGAAAATAAATTTATTTTGACACCAAGTCCCCGGCAACGGCGCCAAAATTTGTTGGGTGTCAAACCAGCAAAAATAAAATTCCTACTCTTAAGTCACGAATTAAGTCCACTATGGTACTGGAGCAGGGACTTAGGCTGTGCAATGGGTTACTAGCTTCACCCTGGTGCCAGAGTTTGCTTGATCCGATATACCAAAGTGTATTAATTACGTGAAAGACAAAATTCGAATATAGCAGCGAGCAGGGTCGAATCCACAGGGACTTGGGAATTTATTTTGAATGAATGTAACATTAAATAAAAATGGGGGAAGTTGATATGGAACTGTCTAATTTAATTGCTCAAATTAAAAATATAAAGTAAATTGACGGAAGGAAAATCTCTAGTCAAAGGTATAATCTCCACTTATGGTTCGAATCACTGATCACAGATGCAGAGATAAAATCTTTCATTTACAAATAAACTGGTTATGGTTGTCAACAAGCTCTGACAACCTGCCTAACCTTACTGATTCGATAACCACAACAAGCTCTGTAGTTATTGCCCTAGCCAATTAAGCAGTCCTAAACACGCTCTTAGGATTTAACCTATTGACAGCATTAATCATTAGACTGGCCACCAATTATAACCAACAAACACACACGCTCGGTTTATTTAGGCTATATCATATATTTCCGCAACGACGACTCAAAAGTTTCTACTACAATTGAATCATATCACTTGCCACATGTACTAAAATTACCCAACAATTACGGATTGAGCACTCTTAGATGGCTGTTAATTACTCACACAATTAAACAGTGATCAAGTATTTAATTGCAAGAAATAATCATATGCATAAGTGAACAGGAAATATATAAATACTTGCAAATTAAAGAACGTAGGGAAATCAATTCGATCTCACAGTTTTGTCGAACCAAAGCTTCGATTTAACCTCTGACTAGATGAAGAAATTAGCCACTCCTCATAGTTGAATTGCAGCCAAAAGTACTGGATTGCAAAGGCATTGCGTTTTTACTAGAAAGCAAGGAATAAAAGATGTTTTTCCCGTTGGGGAATATTGTCGAACACCTGGCGTGTGTCAGAGGCCAGTCCAGAGAAAGGAAACTAGAACTAAACTAAAAAGCTAAACTAGAGGTCCCCTTTCTTCTGTACGTCCTCCCCTTAAAAAGCCAAAAGTCAGATGACTCAAAGCTCTCTCTGGTGGTCCCCACACATGTGGACAAAGTCTCCAAAATTACTCCTTCTTCCAAGTCTCTCTACGTTGCTTTCTTTTAAGAGCCCAAATGACTTATAGCTTTGTGGTCCCCACCAATCCAAGGCCTAAGGATTGAAGCCCTTAGAAGTCTCCATATTCTCCATAAAGTCCCTCCTTTTTGGTAGTTTTCTGCTTCATTCCTGAAATTAAGTCCCGATACCAAATATGAGTAAATATCAGCAATTAACACAATATTTGTCAGGGATAGAAGGGAAAATTAATAATTAAAATACCAACAATTAACACCCTATCATGAGTCATGAGGTCTTCCCTTTTTTTTTGCCCCTTTAAGGTCTCCTTTTGAGTTTTGAATAGTTGCAGTATCATATAAATAACAAGTTGGTGTACAAAACTCTATCCTACTCAGAAATTTTTGGAGACTCCTATTTAACACTAGAGTATTGCTATAAGAAAAATGACAAAAAAATCACGACATATCTAAATGACCTATCATTTAGGGATATGGTGACATAAAAAGCAAGGATAGTGAAAGAAAAATCAGGTAACAATAGAAGAGAGCGAAACATAAGATTATAACACAAACGTCGTGATATATCGTGTTTAGTTGTAGATCATTATTGTTAGCATTAATGCATGTGATTCGAGTTTTCCTCTCGTATAGATATACGGTAGGTAAATGATCAGAGGTATGCTGATTTAATTATGCCTCTATCTTCCACAATTTACCCAAAAAAAAAAAAAAATTGAGCGCAATCGCTTGTGCGAGCTGCAATTTTAAAAAAAATAACGTTAACAAGATCACCTTTTCTACATAAATAAACGAATGCTCATTCCAATCGGTTCACACTAATAAATAACCATAATCATATTGCAAATGACTGAATGAGACTGGTAGAGAACAGCATTTGATGTCGCCAAAGGTTCTTTCACACTGGAATGAGCTCAGACAGCATTCAACTCTCACATTTCACATCTAACGTGCCTAAAATACAAGCATTATTGTCATCAATAAGCTGGCTCCAACTCATTGTTGTCATCTTTGCATTATTTTGAAGCCTCGAACCCTACAATTGCATCAGTAGAGTCTTATCCAACTCCACCACTTGCAGATTTCCATCTATAAAATATGGTATATTATTGCACAAATTGGCTTCCTCGTAAGATCAGGGCATCTTGTGATTAATTTATTGATCTCCTTCAATTTGGTTTTTGGCTCTTTTGTCCAAAAGGACATTTTCAAGGATGATTCTTGTAAGTTCAGGGGATCTTGTGATTAATTTACTGATCTCCTTCGTTCTGGTTTCTAGCTCTTCTGTCCTAAAGGACACTTTCAAGGCCAGCTTTTCTACCTACCGTTGACTTTTATTGATCACCATGGTGTACTTTGTTAATTACAAAGATTCATCTATATATCTATATCTATACATGTATATATATATGCGCTAAAAGAACGAGTTTGTTTTGATGGTTAAGCCTTTGAGTTTTTCTTTTCAGGATCACCCTTCTTACGAAATAATTAGGACTGCATCATGTCCCTAAATTTGACTGCACTTTCAAATATCATTGAGGGTATTTATGTATTGTCATAATCAAGGTCGCTTATATATTCAAAAAAGAATTTTTATGTCATCAAATTTTCTTATGAATTACGAAATACAATTAGCTTTGGAAAGAAACACATTAGTGTAATTTCATCCTTAACTTTCTCACACGACTTTGACAGTTTTTCTGCAGTTGGTTATCATATAAAAATGACGAACATTGATAGAACTTATAATATTGATAGTGTCTCTTTATCTCCTTTCTTATGATGTTTCTAGGAACCAATAGTATTATTGACCACTATGAAAACTTTGTACCTCTGCTTCTTTTGTTTCAAAGCTGCTTTCGAGTTGCTCATATAATGCACCTTATCGCATTTGAGTCCAAATTATGACCCTACGATAGTTAATTTTACTAGTGAATTTCAATTCATTAACTCAAGTAGCGGCTTCGTACTAGGACTTGGAAAAAAAAATTGAACTACTACAACTTTTTTAGCCTGTGACTCGTTAAATTCCGGAAAACAAATCTAACTATATATATATTTCAAATTTCTCTTTTGTATAACAACATCCCTATATAAAAATCTTCTTTACGAGGATACATTCTCACTGACTATAGTCAATATTTATTTAGTCCTTGCAGATACGTAGCAAAATTTTCCCATAAATTAATTATTCTTGGACAAGTAAAACTGCGAAAGGACAGATTCATTTGAACAGATAATTATAGAATGAAGCATATGCCAACTTCAATATTATTGGCAATTAAAGGTCGAGTATAATAGCATACATAATTTCCCGCCAGATGTAGAGGAATGGTGGTTGACTACATTCTGGGAATGCAAATGTACATTTTCTTCATGTTGTTGTTTGACTATGTATAATGCATAATTTAATTCTAATTGGTCAAAAGAGCCACTTTTGTCCCTTATTCCTAATCTAGTTTTAGTTGTAATAATTTCACAACTGGAGAAAAGGAAATGAGATGAGAGATTACATTGGTGATCCAAAGTCATTCATTTTACAAAGAAGAAAGAAGAAAAATAGAAACTCAAAATTATTATGATTTGACGTATTCGAGTCTATCTTTTTTCTTTTTTTTTTACTCATTGCAATAAACAAAAAGAAAAATTAGACATGATAAGATGGTGGTGATCGGATTTGGCTACGTGGTTAAGGGTTTATTTCAATTGTCTTATGCTGAACATTCAATTTTAGCCATCTCCAGTATCTTCAATTCCACTTCTTTCTTTCACATCCAACATTTTATGAGCACATCGTGGGATTGGAAGGACAGGCCAGCAAGACATTGAAGCCGGAATGCTTCAATGTTTATATGTCACATACATTGAATAATGCTTATATGTCACATCGTGTGATTGCAGTGCACAGTTAGCGTGGCAGGCATATTTTAAGACGACAAGGATGCCAGAACCACATTGATTCCTTTTGAGGTGATATTTTAAGGAATTAGCCAACAAATCACTGCAGCTATTTAGTTCCTATTTTAATCTTTTCAAATTTGAGATTTTCTATTTTGACAGTAGAAAAGAGAGAGTTACATAATAAAAAACAGCATAATATGTTTGTATAGACTTTTAGACATGCCTATCATAACGGTTGCATTGAACACTATATTTGGATACTTCTCCTGTAATTCTAGATCTACTTCTTATTGAATGACTAAAGTCATTGATAGGTTGCATTTTTGTCATTAATTTTATGATTATTTTTCTCTTTTATTATATCAAATATTGTATTAATTGATAGATTCTACTTATATTTGGTATTTAGTACTAATTGTAGGAAGGTGGAGCAAAAAGAGATAAAAGATGTGATTTTTCAAGAGTTTTTCAATTCGAAATGGAGTCTACGTGGATTATTGGTGGAAGATTAGGAGGAAGTCTATTTGGTTTCAAAAAGCTAAAAATTAGGAAAATGATAGGATGGCCGGCTCGTGTGACTAATACTCGAAGGAGTCAGCAGTCATGTATTAATGGGGGTTTTTTGCTCTCACCTATGTATCCACCCTTCCATTCTTTACCAAAAAATGAAGATGACTGAACAATTGCACTTATCACTGCAAGTTATTATTGCTTTTTGGGCAGATACTAATGGAAGGGCATCGACCCCGTGACACCTACCTAGGTGCTAAGGCTCGGCATCGCCAACCTCTTTTGCCTTCTCTGCTAACAATCAATTTTAGTAGTAAAGTGGAACTCATATTCTTTTCTAATGTAGTTAATTCAAAAATCAACATTAAAGAATTATGAGTCTGACAATAAGATTTAGCAACATGTGGGCGATCAAGAACGATTGGTTGGCAATTTGTTTGATTAATGTAAGGGTTAGCAGATGCTAAGTTCTACTGAGTTAAAAGTCAAAATACAAAGAGGGGATCTCTAATTAACTTCTTTCTTTGAAATTAACGAAGCTAATTTCTAATAGATAAGATTTGAACCCTTATATTCTTTCGCAAATTCCTCTCTTTTTTTATTACAACATCATTTGACCAAAAAAAAACAAAAAGAAAAAAATGAACAAATAAAGTACAACGTCATTTAATCGAAGAATAAGCATTGAAACTATCTATACATCTATTATTGGGTTAAAAGAAAACAAAGTAGGGGAGTACTTAAAGCTTACGTTAAAGTAAATATACTATTATCACAATTGAGCATCGTAAAAGGGTTTACCAATAATTCATTAATAGGTGCACAAGCACTGGTGTTCTGAAATTTGAAGATAATTTATACTGACCCTTTGGATGCCTTTCTGCTTATTGCGTACTAAGTATAATTTTGTATTCTTAACTAGATTTCACAAAAGAATTCATCAGAAACCTGAATTGAGCTTAGGTCTTGAGTTGCTTTTTCTGTTCCACTCAGAAGAAATAACTTTCCTCTGCATCACGTATTCCTGGAAAAAATTTAGTCCCTAAATTTTATCTCCTGTGGAGTTTTAGTCCTTAGAGTTTTGGTGAAAGGAAATTTGGTCCTCAATCTTTTTTGTCCCTGTGCAGTTTTGGTCCCTAAATTTTTTGCAAGAGCAAATCTGGTCCCTAATATATCCATTTTAAAAATAGATTTAGGACATTTGAAAATTTTTTTTCAATTACTGACATAATTTAGTCACGTCTAATTATGTGTCCATTAAATTACATTTCAAAACAAAGATGCAAAGTAGTAGCTAACTTTAAACAACAAAATTAAGAACTGATAATTCATATGCTAACTAATTAACTAGTAAAAATTGAAAATTTTTAAACTAAAATTAGTTGAAGCACCCAATTCATCGACATAGAACTCATTTTTACACACTATCCTGACTATGCCAAGCACAAAATCGTAACATTTACTTTTTCATATAGATTAACAAATTTTCTTTTTCTTGATTAATTAGTTACCGACATGGCATCATGTAAACTGGTCTTAGTATTGAAGAGACTCGCTATTTTACTTCTTTTTCAAGATATTTAAAATTAACAAGCATGTAATCACACGTAACAGATTCTACCAATATTTGAAAAAATTCGTCAATCATCCTAAATCTGCTTCAAAACGATAATTTAGGGGACCAAATTTGTTCCTACCAATATTTTAGGGACTAAAATTGCACATGTGCTAAACATTGAGAATCAAATTTGCATTTTTTAAAATTTTAATGACTAAAACTGCATAGAGGCAAAATATTAGAGACTAAATCTGTATTTTCCTTTTATTTCTACGTCAATGAAATCGATGTCCAGGCCACCACGTTTTAAGTTTAGACATCGTTGCCTTTGAACGATGGTGTGGTACACTGGTAGCCACTCCTTTATTTGATCGAAGAACCACAGCCGAAAGGTCCTGAAGACTGAACGCCCCACCAATAATTTCCATGATTTTGTAGTGTAGCTTCGCTTTTCAAAATCACGTTGCTAACTATCTTCCTTCCATTCAATTTCCATCATCTCTCTAGCATTAGTTTCTTCTTATTTTTTATTGACTATTATGGCTCTACTCCAATATATATTTTTTTTTGCTGTAGTTTCTAGTTGAGTAAGTATTTTCCTCATATTTCATCCTCAGCTTTCTCACACGGCTTTCACAATTTTTCTGTAGTAAGTTGCCGTATAAAAATGACGAACATTAATTGATGGAAATTTATAATGTCAATAATGTCTTTCTATCTTCTTTCTTTTGCTATTTCTAGGAACCATAGGAAAATTTTGTGCCTTTGCTTCTTCTTTTGTTTCAGCATATAGTATTCGAGTGGCTCATATGATGCACCTTATCCTCCGGTTACTTCATGTCCCTTATTCCTAACCTAGTCTTACTTGTAATAAATGGAAAATTAAGCGCTATCCATCTTAACTTGAATACAACTAATATTTCGTGAAATGACTAAACTACGCATTCTCCGATCACCTAACAAGGTACTCTGATCCCATATCATTTAAGTCTCAATTTTATTGCCATGTGCGACAATCTTAGGTCCACAATCTTAAGGTACTCTGATCTAATTGTTCTACCATCCAACCAGGAAAGTGAGAAAGTCACAGTCGATATTATTGCCATGTGCCACTCTGACAGTCAATGGATGAGATCCACATTCTTATTAGGTCCACCACGTTGGGATTGTTTATCAATAACGGTACTGCTCCTCTACCTTCTCCTCTATGATACTCCATCTTCCTAGCTAAAGGCCTTGCACATATACTGCATTGTTTTAATTTTGATTCAAATTATCATCTTCCTCTCGCCCGTGTTCTCTCTTTCGGCAAACTTCGATTTGACAGGGTAGGTTTGGATCAGCTATTGCCAGAGGTTTCATTTTCTCTCAAGTAAGTGCTGAGATTTGTTTACTTTTCTTGAAGTTCAAGGCTTTTTTTTTTCTTTTTTATGAACATAGCCAAGTTTCTAATTGGTAAAATGAGCCGCCTTTCGTCCTATCCAGTCGTAGTTGCAGTAATTTCACAACTGGAAAAGGAGGGATAGAAAAAACAAAAGCAAGAAAGAAGTGAGATAATAGATTAAATTGGTGATCACAAGGGGCTAACACTAACTTGGTTACTGTGGCGCCTTATTTATATGGTTTATTCAACTCCGTACGATTACTTGTGATTGAGTTTTGTAATTTGAACTAAGTCACGTTATTACTATAGTTAATTGGAGCCCCAATTGTTGTGTCAGTCAGCTCAATAAAACTTTTGAAGTTAATTAAATCAGCGGGATAAAATACTTTGGCCAAGTTATTAGTCGCTCATGGATCCTAAGTTTAAATAGTATGCTGATTTGATTGCTTCTATCTTCCACAATTTTCACACTCATGAGCTGCTATTAACAAAAAATAACACTGAACTTAGAATTTCTACTTTATTAATTATTGTAAAAATTAGTTTGAGTGGTTTGTTCCTAAGGTTTCTTTGATATTACAAATACTAATTGGTTAGCAGAAATTTACATGGTCTTTAATTTACTTTACATGATCTTTTGACTTATGATGTTATGAGTAGGATAACGCTAATTTTCTTAATTAAGAATGATTTTTTAAAAATAAAAAGAAGAAATCGAAAATAATATACTTACTAGAGTAAAAGAGAAAAAGAGCACCTCCATCCTCGTGTAGCATCATTTTTGTCTCTGTTAACATGCTTGGACAAATATTATTGATTAATAATTGAACAAAATAAACACCTCTACTCCAATATTTGAATTAGTCTATGTCTAGATAATATATTTGAACATAAAAAAAAATGTATTTACATAGTTTACGTGTACGTTTTAATGTGGATATAGAGACACAAATGTCATTACGTACTTAGGATGAAAGTTTACAAAAAATTAGTCCTCTGAAATCAGTTACAATAATTGAAAAATAATTCGTTAGTTTTCAAACTAATACAATTTTAGGTCGTATAAAAAATTATTAGACATATTAGGTTTGTTTTTAGACTTACATGATATTTTATTTTTCAAAATTCCCAATCAAAAGAGATATTAGATTCTCAAATAATAGTTGACACACAAGTAATGAGACTAAAAAATTCAAGTGATACTCAATGGATTCCCTTTATTAATTGCCAGCAGAAATTAGTTCCATAGGGGAAGGAAGGTTATACATATTAGCAGGAGGAGCAAAACATTTTGCAGTAGTTTTATTTCTTCGTCAAAGAAATCAATAATGTCCAGTCCAATCCGACGGCGTTTTAACTTTATTCCTTCCGCTTGTAAAGAAGGGCCTGAGTTATTGTGGCACATATAATAGAACATTTTGCAGTAGTTGAACGATGCTCCTTTGTTATTATCCGACCAAAGGACCCACAGTTAGTTCTTTCTTTTTCTTTTTGATAAATACTGCACCATATAGCATCGAAGTTCATCAGCTTATGAATCTATAACCTCCTCTTCCTTCTTCCTTTCTAGATACTACAACTGGACTGTCCTATAAACTAGAAGCCGCCTCCCCCGACATTCTTAGGTTAAAAAGAAAGACTGAAAATGGCAGAAACTGTTCTCTCTTTTGTGCTGGATCAACTCTCAACTTTTCTGCACGAGGAGGGACGACTATTGGGAGGGCTTCGGCAAGAGGTCCAATTCATCATGGATGAGTTGGAGCAAATGAGAGCTTTCCTGCGAGAGGCAGAAGCAAGAGAAGAAGATGCTCAACCCACGCTCCAACAATGGATCAAGCAAGTGCGAGATGCTGCTTATGACACTGAGGACATTCTTGATGAATTTGTAGCTCGCTTTGCTCGGCATCGCGCAACAGGATTCTACGGCTCTGTTCGGAGAATTTTCAGCTCCATCAAGAATTTGAGAGCTCGTCATCGAGTTGCTAGCGAAATACAAAGCATCAAGTCCAGAATCAAAAGTATTTCTGAAGGTCATCAAAGATACCAATCCGAATATGGTATCTCTGCCCAAGCGTCCAGCTCACTTTCTGCTGTGAACAACACAACATGGCGCTATAGCAGAGATGACGCACTGCTTGTGGAAGAAGCTAAATTAGTTGGAATTGACCAGCCCAAGAAACGTCTTATTCCTGAGCTCCTTCGAGGGGATGATTACCAACTAAAGGTTGTTTCAGTGGTTGGTATGGGAGGACTTGGCAAAACTACCCTAGTGAAAAGAGTCCACGAGGATCCTGATGTCAGAAGGCATTTCCCAGTTCGTGCTTGGGTAACTGTCTCTGAAACATGTGACTTTCAGTACCTCCTGAAAGACTTGATTCAGCAGTTACACAAGGAAGGGAATAAACCAGTCCCACAATCGATAGAGTCTATGACTACCACTGAGCTGAAAAAAATTGTCAAAGATTTTCTTCAACAAGCTGGAAGGTATGCGATTGTTTTTGATGATGTATGGGACGTGGAATTTTGGAATATCATCAAATTTACACTGCCCGAGAGTAGCCACGGCAACCTTGTCATGCTAACAACTCGAAGAGCTGATGTAGCCTCTGCCTCTTGCATTGAATCTCGGGGTCTTGTCTACAGAATGGAGCCACTCTCTGTAAAGGATTCGAGGACCCTGTTTTGCAACAAGATCTTTAATGGTGGTAATTGCCCTGGCCATTTGATGGATGTTTCCAAAGGTATATTGGACAAATGTGAGGGCTTGCCCCTTGCAATCCTTGCAATCAGCGGGCTTTTGGCTTCAAAAGATGTAAACAGAATAGACGAATGGGAGATGGTTCGACGCAGCCTTGGGGGTGAATTAGAAGGCACGGGTAAGCTGGACAGAGTTAAAAAGATACTCTCTCTCAGTTATAATGATTTGCCTGGGCATTTAAAGACATGTCTGTTGTACACAAGCATCTTCCCAGAGGATTATGAAATAGCATGCATTAGACTAATTCATTTGTGGATTGCTGAAAGGTATGTGGAACGGAGGGAAGGAATGAGTTTTGCAATTGTAGCTTGGAGTTATCTCATTGAACTCGTCAATAGAAGCCTAATTCAAGTGACTAAGGTGTTTTTTGAAGGAATACCTCAATATTGTCGAATCCATGACTAGGGATGGCAATGGGGGTGGGTGCCCGCGGGCACCCGCCCCGCGGGGGGCTCTCGGGGCGGGGGTTGGGGCGGGGGTTGGGGCGGGGGCGGGGGGGAATTTTTTCCCCCCGCTTAGAAACGGGGCGGGGGGCGGGGGAGTATACCCCCGCTCCATCCCCCGCCCCGCCCCCCGCAAAACAAAAAGTATATATATAAGTATATATATATATATATATATATATATATAATTATATATAAGCCAAGCAAAGCAGTAGTTGAGCAGAAAAGAATTGATTACCCACAACCTTATCAATCTGCTTGGTATATGATACATAGCTACTTGTGCCTAATACACTATGATCTTTTGTTACAGGATTGTACGATCATTACCGCATTGTAAATGTTCTAGGTGGGTTCTAGGTTCTTTTACTACAGTCCAGTAATCTTAAATTGCATCATCCTTTCAAAATTAGTGAGTTAAAGCAGGACCAAAACCACATACTTGCAAAGCATATTCATCAATTGATTCGCCTCTGATTGGCTTCTCACTCGAGGGCCAGCCTCATATTTCCAGGAACTTTGGAGTTTGCTATGAGCTCTTAAAGCAGCTTCAAAACTAGGAATTCGCACTGGATACTATCATGAAAATATTTGATCAAAGTCACAAATTTGATTCTTGGACAAAATGTTGTTAGCTTCAACACGAACTCTGGGATGCAAAATCCTATGAGCAGAACTACCATTTCCGATTGGAAAAGCTCCTTGACCCAAAATTCTCAATTTATTCATGTGTTTGGGGTAATGATCATGAAGATTTGGGAATCTACGTTATTCTCAATATAAAATTTTATTAACCCCGCGGGGGCACCCGCGGGGGAAGCGGGGCAAGGCGGGGCGGGGCGGGGCGGGG